>NC_135235.1:180172032-180474157 GCF_051348905.1 Ranitomeya variabilis | reverse complement strand
TATAATATTGTGAGAAGGTAACTGGTAAAATACTGGAGGGGAGATATGTGTCACTGAGGATGTTGACCTCAGTGTTATGAACTTGGAAAAATGCTTCAGGACACTGTGCTGAGAAGGATTAAATTGGCCATATTAAGGACTGGGTTTTTCCTGGACAGCTGAAGTGTATGTATGTGGTAATTTACCCTATCTCCACCCACCCCAGGGTGTGGTCCTGAAGGTAAATATGAGGCCTTTGGACTCATTCAGTGTTCGTTGTGTCTGGAGATAACATCTCCAGAGCTTTGTTCATGTTAAAGAAAGCTAAGTTTTTTATTTATTTTTTTTTTACCTCAGCGGGCGGATCATCACAGTCACATAGACTGTACTGTCTGCTATTTTGTTTTTCTCGTTATGCCAGAAGGGCTGTGTATGTTTATCTAATTTTGGAATAGTTAAAATGGTTTTTAATAAGCCAGTTGAAAACTTATACGGAAAGTGTATTGCCTGTGAATACTTCTTTGAGCAGACAAATCTATCGATCTACCAAAGCAAATATATGGAGGGCCCAAATAGAACTTTAGCTATGGAACTCTGTGATTTCTATGTATGCCCTTGCTGGCAGGGCAGTAATAATAAGAGCAATCTGGCCTGTTGCTTAAAGCCCGAGGCTTCGGAGGTCCCGTCGCCAGATTGCCCTCATCATAAGCGGCATGCCCAGGGAGATGATCCCAGACACATTTCTTTCACAGAGACCTAAAGCTGTCAGTGTGCACACCTATATATACAGTGGCTTGAGAAGTTATTCACTTGCCTTGGCATTATACCTGTTTTTCAACCTCACATCCTGGAATTTCACAGTTTTTTTTTTTTTTTTTTTTTTTTTAAGGGTTTACATCAGTTCATGTAAAGAACAGGCCTACAACTGTGAAGATTTGGTTTTATTTTTTTGTGAAGCCAACAATAAATAGGACAAAATAACTGAAAACTTCAGTGTGCATAAATATTACCCCCTAAAGTCAGTACTTTGTAAAGCCTCCTTTTGATGAAATTACAGCTGCAAGTTGCTTTCGATAAGTCTCTATGAACTTTCCACATCTTGCCATATAATTTTTGCCTATTTCTCAAGGCAAAACTTCTGCAGCTACATCAAGTTAGATGGTTTCCTCTGATGAACAGAAATCTTTAAGTGTAACAACAGATTCTCATTTGGATTAAGGTATGGGTGTTGAGTAGGCCACTCCAAAATATTTACATGTTTTCCCTTAAACTTGTTGGAATGTGAACCTCCATTCCAGTCTCAAATCACTGACAGATTGAAGCATATTTTCATTAAGAATATCTCTTTATTTTGCACCATCCATCTTCCCTTAGACTCAGGCCATTATCCCAGTCCTTACTTCCAAAAAACATACCCACATCACGATGCTGCCACCACCATGTTTCTCTGTGGGGATGGTGTTGTTGGGGTGATGAGCTGTGTTGGTTTGGTGCCAGACACAGCGTTTACCTTGGTAAACAAAAAGTTCAATTTTGACCTTATATGACCACTGCACCTTCCTCCATACCTTTGGGGAGTCTCCCATATGTCTTTTGGCAAACTCAAAACAAGCCTTACAAGTTCCTGTGTGTAAGTAAAGGCTTTTTCCTGCCCGCTGTTCCATAAAGACCACCTCTATGTAGAGTATGGCTTATTAATCTATATTATTCTTATATATTTTAATTGTACAAATTCTTTCTGCTTGCTGTCTCATCTCCTGCAATATATTCTAATGGTACAAATTCCCTCTACTTGCCGTCTCATCTCCTGCAGTATATTCTAATGCTACAAATTCCCTTCTATCCATGTGCTTTATTCCTATCCTCCTTTGTTCTCTTGTTAGCCAAATTCCCTGCCCCACCCCCCTGCAACATGACTCATATACATCAGCTCCTCTCTCCTTCCCTCTCCCATCTACAGCTCTCATGCACTTCTCACCTTCCTGAAAAACTCAGCCCATCTTGCCCAAACACACTGAACAAAAAAATTGTACAATTCCAAAAACTACTTGCTCTTTATCTTCCTACTCCTACTGATTTCAGGGGACATCTCTCCCAACCTAGGCCCACCATTCACCAACCTCAACCCCTACCCTACCCCACATCAAAACCTTACTAACCATACCAATATTAGTTGCACTCCTTCATCTCCTTCTTTTAATTGTGCCCTTTGGAATCCACGGTCTGTATGTAACAAGCTTCCTTTCCTAAACAATTACTTTCTGAACAACTCTCTTAATCTGTTGGCCCTTACGGAAACCTGGATTCAGGATTCTGACACTGTCTCTCCTGCTGCCATTTCCCAAGGTGGCTTACAATTCTCACATTCCCTGAGACCCACAAACAGACATGGTGGTGGAGTCGGCATACTCCTGTCCTCAAAGTGCAATCTCCAGGTCTTCCCCCCAGTTCCATCACTCTCATTCCCTTCTTTTGAGGTCCACACCATCAGGCTCTACCGTCCCCTCTCCCTCAGAGTAGCGGTCATATACCGGCCCCCAGGCTCACCCACCCACTTCCTGGACCATTTATCTGCCTGGCTGCCACACTTCATGTCCTCCGAACTGCCAACCCTTATCCTGGGAGACTTCACCATCCCCATTAACAGCCCTACTACCACATCTGCATCCCAGCTTCTATCACTAACCACTTCTCTAGGCCTCTCACAGCTCTCAACCTCTGAAACACACACAGATGGTAATACCCTTGACCTGGTCTTTGTCCGGCTCTGTTCAATCTCCTACCTAGATAACTTACCACAACATTCTCTTCTTCACGCTCACAATCCCTCGCCCACCCCAGCACACACATTCCTACCACACATTCAGAAATATACATGCTATTATCCCTCATACACTTTCAGACTCCCTGCACTCATCATTGTCCCCAATCTCCTCTTTTTCCAGTCCTGATCTGGCTGTGCATCACTACAATGACACTCTTAGAAGCACCCTTGACCAAGTAGCTCCCCTCACCCTCAGAACCTCCAAACACAGAGTAACAGCCCTGGCTCACATCGCAAACGCGATTTCTCCAGCGATGCTCTAGGTGTGCTGAACACTTATGGAGGAAAACTCGCACACTAGAAGACTTCATACACTTCAAATTTATGTTCAGAACCTATAATTCTGCCCTTCACTAAGCCAAACAGATCTACTTCACCACCCTGGTCTGCTCACTATCAAACAACCCCAAGAAACTTTTTGTCACCTTTCACTCTCTCCTCAGGCCAAAAGCACAAGCCCCTATCACAGACATTTGTGCCGATGACATGGCCTCCCACTTTATAGAGAAAATAGATAATATCTGTCAGGAAATCTGCTCCCAGCCACCAAGTGCAGTGACTCCCATCCCTCCCTGCATTTCCCCTGGCTCACTCTCCACATTTGATCCCATCACAGAAGAAGTCGTCTCCAAGCTCCTCTCTTCTCGTCCGACTACATGCACTACTGACCCCATTCCCTCTCATCTCCTCCAGTCTCTCTCTCCAGTCGTCACAACTCACCTAACTACAATCTTTAATCTATCCCTCTCCTCTGGCATTTTCTCCTCCTCCTTCGAACACTCTACCATTACTCCATTACTAAAGAATCCCGCCATCGACCAATCCTGCACAAAAACTACAGACCAGTCTCCAATCTCCCCTTCATCTCTAAACTCTTGGAGTGCCTGATTTGCTCCCGCCTTACCTGTCACCTCTCCTCTCATTCCCTCCTAGACCCCTGACAGTCAGGTTTCCACCCCCTACATTTGACAGAAACTGCACTCAAGGTGACCAATGACCTTCTGACAGCAAAATGTAATGGTGACCACTCTGTGCTCATTCTTCTCGACCTTTCTGCAGCTTTCAACACTGTTTACCACCCTCTCTTTCTCTTTAGGCTCCAGTCACTAGGCATTAAGGACACTTCTATCTCCTAGTTCTCCTATCTTTCTGACTGCTCCTTCAGTGTTCTGTGTGCTGGCTCCACTTTATCTCCTCTTCCTCTCACTGTTGGGGTACCTCAGGACTCAGTTCTTGGCCCCCTTCTCTTCTCCCTCTACACGGCCCCAATTGGACGGACCATCAGCAAATTTGGCTTTCAGTACCATCTTTATGCTGATGACACACAACTATACACATCATCCCCTGACCCTACCCCCGCTGTACTACAGAACGCCACTGAGTGTCCACAGTCTCCAACATCATGTCCATTCTCTATCTGAAACTCATCCTCTCCAAAACTGAACTACTTCTGCTCCCACCATCAACTAACCTCCCTACATCTGACATTTCCCTCCATGGGTGGCACCATAATAGCACCCCAGCAGCAGGCACGCTGTCTGGGTGTTATGTTTGACTGATCTCTCCTTCACATCCCATATACAATCTCTTGCCCTCTCTTGCCATTTACATCTCTAGAATCTGCCCTTTTTTCACCATGGAAACAACAAAAACCCTCACTGTTAACTTGATCCACTCCCTCCTGGACTACTGCAATGCTCTATTAATTGGCCTCCCTCTTACTTGACTTTCCCCTTTCCAGTCTATCCTTAATTCAGCAGCCAGGGTTGTCCATCTAGCTAATCGGTATTCAGACGTGTCCGCTCTTCGCCAATTGTTACATTGGCTGCCCATTCATTATAGAATCCAATTCAAAGTACTTGTTCTCACCCACAAAGCTCTCCACAGTGCGGCACCCCCATACATCTCCTTCCTCATTTTGGTTTATTGGCCTATCCGACCACTGTGCTCTGCAAACGACTTTCGACTAACCTCTGCACTAATCCGTACCTCCCACTCCTGACTCAAATACTTCTGCGACAATCCTCTGGAATGCTCTGCCCCAAGATATTAGGACAATTTGCATAGTTTTAGGCGCTCCCTCAAAACACATTTGTTCAGAGCGGCCTATCATGTTCACTAATCAGTCATTTTAGGTTTGTGTGTGTGTGTGTGTGTGTGTAGCCAATTCACTACTTCCATCTAGCCACCACCCCCTGAAGATGGCTGGAGAATCATTGTAAATGCATCATTGTAAATACACACCTGTACTTTGTATCTCCCCCACCTCATTGTAGATTGTAAACGAGCAGGGTTGTCTTATTTTGCTTTAATTATTGTATTGTTAACGTTGTTACTTATGACTGTTGTGTTTGAAACTGTTAAACTGTAAAGCGCTGCGGAATATGTTGGAGCTATATAAATAAAGATTATTATTATTGTCTAATGGAGATACTCCAGTCTTTGCTTGGGAACTCTGCAGTCTTTCAGGGTTACCTTTGGTCGCTGTGCTGCCTCTAATTAATGACCTCCTTGTGCTTTGATGTGCTGCCCTCTCTTGGCAGGTTTGTTGTGATACTATGTTTTTTCCATTTGATTATAATGGATTTGATGGTGCCCTGGAGGATCATAAGAGCTTGGGATCATGTTTTTTTATAACCAAATCCTGACTTGTACTTCTCAACAACTTTGTCCCTGACTTGTTTGGAGATCTCCTTTGTCTTCATGGTGTTGTTTGGTTAGTGGTTTCTCTTGCTTAATGGTGTTGCAGCCTCTTTGTCCTTTCAGAAAAGGTTTGTTATATATTGACAGACCATGTGACACTTAGACTTCACACAGGTGGACTTCGTTTCTTTTTAAGGTAACTGCTTGCACTAAAAATCTGTAGGGGCTTCATAGCAAAAGTGGTGAATGCATATGCCAACATAGACTGTTTAGTGATGATGAATCACACAAATCTGACTACAAAAATATTTAAACACAGGTTGTAATGTAACGAAATAGGTAATAAAAGCTATTGGGGTGAATAATTTCGCAAGCCACTGTATATCGGGAACAATTCCCACAAAGGAATAGCAGGTAAACAATTTTATAGAAATCAAATATACACATATTTGGTATCGCCAATTTCAGAATCGCCCGATCAATATAAAAAAAGAATAAACCCCATCGCTAAACGGCGTAACGAGAAAAGAAATTCAAAACTGTCGCCACTAAAAAAAATTTCAGTGCAGCAACATTGCAATAAAATGCAATACCGGGCGATCATAAGATCTTATGTACACCAAAGTGATATCAATAAAAACGTAAGCTCGGCGTGCAAAAAATAATCCCTCATCCATCCTCAGATCATGAAAAATGGAGACCCTACAGGTCTCGGAAAATGGTGCCTTTTTTTATGAAACAAAATTTGGATGGGATTTTATTTTTCACCACCTAAATAATGTGATTTTTGCTGTTTTAAATATTTATAATTAAAATAAAAACATTTTAAAGGGTTTACATGTTCGCACAGTTAAGATTATTCCCTTACTTGATATATATTTTTTCTTTATGATTTCACCACCTAAATAACAAATACCCTAGACATGTTAGGTGTCTACAAACTCGTAATGACCTGCAGAATCATAATGGCAGGTCAGTTTTAGCATTTGGTGAACATGGTAAAAAAACAAAATAAGAAACAATTGTGGGAATTGCACTTTTTTTTTGCAATTTCACCGCACTTTGAATTTTTTTCCCGTTTTCCAGTACACGATATGTTAAAACCAATCTGTCTTTCAAAAATACAATTCATCTCTGCAAAAAAACAAGCCCTCACATGGCCATATTGGCCAAAAAATAAAAAAGTAATGGTTCTGGGAAGAAGGGGAGAAAAAAACAGAAATTCAAAAATTTTGTTAAATGAGCCCAGATTTCTAACCAATTAGACTGATTTTCAATTTGAAAGAAATGGTAATACAAGTGAGCCAACTCTCATCCTCCGCATTTGGGCTATGTGCACATGTTTAGGATTTTTTGCGTTTTTTCCGTTGTTTTTCGCTATAAAAAAGCGAAAAAAATGCATACATTAGGCATCCTATTATTAGAATGCAATCCGCAATTTTTGTGCACATGTTGCATTTTTTTTCCGCGGCGGAATCGCATTCTGGAAAAAAACGCAGCATGTTCATTCCTTGTGCGGAATCGCGATTCCGCACACATAAGAATGCATTGATCAGCTTACTTTCCGCATGGGGCTATGCCCACCATGCGGGAAGTAAACGGATCATGTGTGGTTGGTACCAGGGTGAAGGAGAGGAGAGTCTACTCCATGCCCTGGGAACCATATAATTGTTAAAAAAAAAAAAAAAAAGAATTAATATAATAAATCATGATATTCTCACCTTCCGGCTTCCCGGCAGCCTTCCCGCTCCTCGCACTGCTTCTGTTCCCAGGGATGCTTTGCGGCAATGACCTGTGATGACATGCGGTCTCGCGAGACTGCTAAGTCATTGCCGCTAGGCATTATTGGGAACGGGAGCATCGTGAGGAGCGGGAACGCTGCCGCGGATGCCGGAAGGTGAGAATATCACAATTTATTTATTTTTTTATTATTTTTAACATTAGATCTTTTTACTATTGACGCTGCATAGGCAGCATTAATAGTAAAACGTTGGTCACACTATATTTGACAAGTGTGACCAACCTGTCAATCAGTTTTCCAAGCGATGCTACAGATCGCTTGTAAAACGCTAGCATTCTGCAAGCTAATTACGCTTGTAAAACGCTAGTGTTTAGTGGGAAAATGCATGCCAATTCCGTATGCGTTTTACCTGTGGCACAGTTGTGGAATTGCTACGGAAATTTCTGCAGCAATTCCGGACGTATGCACATAGCCTTGTAGCGTTTGTTGTAAAGTAAGCTTTTCTATTCTCTATTATGTTGTTTTCTTCGGCATCTGAAAGATACTGTATGTCATTCATACACTATAATCATTGTGGATGTCCATTCTGTCTTCACATTAGATCAGTTTTCTGGCAGATGGGACAGATCAACCGGCCATTTACACTTTCCGATTTATCCAATATCCAAATTGCTCCAATATTAGTCTGATTGGAAATAGATAGTTCAAATATCTGTACACCCTATAGGCCCCTATTCATGGGCTGATAATTGCCCGAGCCTTCATAAGAATACTTAGGTATGATCATCGGCCTGTGTAAACATAACACTAGTTGTTCTTTGGCTGACTGGATGGATGGCCATAAAATCAGCACTGTCAGCAGCACATAGTTGGGCCAAATCACATTGGAAGCACAATATGCAAACTATGTGGAGACAGAATGATCATTCAGTCCTCATTCATGTGACAATCAACTTGTTACATTGGCAAATCGCACTCACTGTGTGCAGAATTGTGCCTATATTAGCCCAGCTACATGTTCTTTTACTGATCTCGGCATTCGATATAGTCACTCCATTGATTTGCACATCGATTTTCACAAATACACAAATTGCCATTAGAAAAGAGTGGTTTAGTTCAGCTGTCAGAAATGTGATGTAACATTGCGGTTTCAGCTGTGTAACTGTCATGTGAGGTCCTATGATGAAGCAATGTTCTCTGGTCACAGGAAAGCAGCAGAATTCCAAATTTATCTCAGAAATGAATGGAGACTATAACAAACCCATAATTCACACAAAATAGTGTTTATATCAAGAAGGTAGAGCATTTTATATTTTGATTTTAATTATAATTTAGAAAGGTTTGTCTAATTGCTGGTTTTGTTTAGAAATTCCGGTCCATTTAGAGAGGGCTGACCATGGTCTGTTAAACAATCGGTGGGTGTTTAATCTACTCTTTAGACAGTCCGGCCACGCTTCCATGTGCAGAGAAAGATCGTGCTCGTTTTTGGCAGCACAGGACAATTTGCTGCAGAGAACGATTATTTTAAATAAAGTTTCCCATTTTCAGAAAACCCCTTTCCCTGATTGCAGTTTGCCTTTGAAGCTGCTCCCAGTGCCTGTTATTGTCTGCAGCGCTGAATATGGTGCTGTAAATCAGCGATGGGATGGGATAAGCTGCATCAACATGAACAGTTGTTCCTTGGTCCTCCACTTGGCTCTGTTAACATCAATTCTCCAATGACATATCACTGTCAATCATTGGTGCAACAATGTCAATAAAGATCACTGGGGAAACACTAGGTGTCACGATTCGACTGACAAGTGCCCTGGGACCAGGGGACACCTTGCCGGGCCCAAACACTAGAGGGCGACCTAGCTCGCCCTGTTACTTGGGATACTGCAGATGCCGAGGCCTCCACCTTTGCCTTATCTCCTAGAACAGCCCTACGTCTGTACCCTTCCCCCACCCCAGGAAGAGAGGCGCTACTGTGTACCACAGTACACCAACCTGAAAGACAGGGTAACAAAGACAAGGGTAAACTGAAAACTTCACACACACAAAATATACACTCATATATAACAGAGGTATTCATCAGGGTGTGTAGGAAGGGGGAAAAAGTAAAACAGGGAAGGATAAGGAATTGCCAAGCGTACAAACCAGCCAACAGTCTCTAATAAATTCCTCCAGCACTCCTTCACAACACTAACTTATCCCACTCCAAGATCATGCAGCAATTTGCTAACACTGACAACGACTTGTAATCGAGCCCAGATTTTATAGGGAAAAGGAGTGGCTAACCAAGCCCAGCTGAATGTAGGAGTTTTCCAATATGGCTGATTAACCCCTGTTCTGCTGGAAGAAATAAACACATTTAATATACTGGAGAAGTGCTTCTACTCAGCGTAGTAGAAGCAACCAGACTCTGGGGTCTTCTGGTTCCGATCCGTTGCAGTAACCCCGTGACACTAGGTCATTGTCACTGGTGTGACGGGGGATTTCAGGGGAACATGTTATAAACAATACTATTTACCTGTAGCCATAATCCCTATTTGCGTGTTAGTACTGTTTTAAAAATGTGTCAGTCTATCTGGATGTTTGGCTGCAGAGAGAAAATTAAGTTATATTCTCCCTGCAGCCTCTCAGTAACAGCCTAGAGGTCTGAGCTGTTAGCGGTACCTACAAAGTGAGCGCACTGTAATGACTCTCAATGACTGACATCTTACTTAGCACTCACGCTGCAGAATAGGTTGTCAGAAAAGGATTAGTGATTATAGTACTCTCACTGTATGCTGGTAGCTGTCTGACCGCAGCCCCAAGGTCCGCCCACTTGACTGGTGCTGAGGCAGCTCCCACTAGATTGTTTTCTAAACCTGGAAACTATAGTAATGAACTGGTTTCACAGTGCTGTTCTCTGACTTGTGAATTGTAAGATTGTACAAAAATGTAGCGGATATATTTAATGGTGGAGGGAGTATATTATTTCCCCTGTCACTACATTGCACTATTCTTACACATACAGCTCTGGCAAAAATTAAGAGACCACCACATCAATACCCTGTCATGGACAGCCCAATCTCCAGACCTGAACCCCACTGAAAACCTCTGGAATGTAATTAAGAGGATGATGGATAGTCACAAGCCATCACACAAATAACTGCTTAATTTTTTGCGCCAGGAGCAGTGTGAAAGACTGGTGGAAAGCATGCCAAGACGCATGAAAGCTGTGATTAAAAATCATGGTTATTCCGCAAAATATTGATTTCCGAACTCTTCCTGAGTTAAAACATTAGTATTGTTGTTTCTAAATGATTATGAACTTGTTGTCTTTGCATTATTTGAGGTCTGAAAGCACTGGGTTCCTTTTTTATTTTGACCATTTTTCTTTGTTAAAAACAAAAATACAAAATGTATTGCTTGGAAATTCGGAGACATGTTGTCAGAAGTTTATAGACTAAAAGAACAATTTACATTTTGCTCAAAAATATACCTATAAAGAGAAAAATCAAACAAACTGAGCATTTTGTAGTGGTCTCTTAATTTTTGCCAGAGCTGTATATATTCACACACCTGAGCACCTTTTTTTTTTTTACTTCTATTATCATTGTCACTCTTCTAAAGGAGAATGAGCTGAATTGTATGTGTTAATCTATGATTTATAGGTTAAAATCAGAAGCACCAGCGCAGTACATAATAACCCTGCTTCACAGATAAATATATTCTTGTTCCACTTACGGCTTGCAAGAGTCCCTTGCTCCTGTTACACTGAGTAATCTGTGATTTAAATCAGTTTTACGTGCATGTTTTTTTTCTTTTCCTTAAATTGGGTGTTATAAATCTAGAGTAGTTGCTGGATATAGCACACGGGAGGATTTCTTATACATTTTAATGTTGCATAAGTAAGAAATAACCGTGCTTCAGCAATAAAATTGCAAATGTAAGCGAAAATAAAGATTTTGCATGCCTCTCCCCCCACGAAAAAAATGTAACTAGGTTACATTTGTTTTGTAAACTCTGATCGTAATTTATTCCTTTATTGGGTCTGCCTCTTACAAGTAGCTATTTCCCAGTACAATTTCAAGAAATTAGGGAAAAGGCACAAAGTAAAACAATTAGCAATTTATCTCTATAACTATAACACTAGTAATCATACTACATGCAGTGTATTTCCTACAGGCAGAGAAATAACGAGGGCCACATACCCTGATGTGCTAATGATAGCAGTGACTCTACACATCTGCTGTCCTGAGCGTGGACATTTAACTACGGTATACAAGTAATGGCGGAGTTACTTCCTTCTTTTTTTCCCATCACAGTATTACCATAAGTATCAGAGAGACTGTAACGAGGCAGAGTTTGCCATGCACTTGCAATATTTCTTATAGAGAAGAAGGCGTGCACTCAGTGTATGGTTAGATAGGTGCTGGCTGGACGTGGAAATGGTCCAAACAAAGTCATATATTGAAGAAAACAGCCGCACTCAGGTTTGGATTTTTTAAATGCATAACAGGAGCAAAAAGTTTATTCAAGTCACCACAGTGTTAAGGCAAGTAGGAGAGGGACTCAGTGGTAAGGTATAAAGTAGGTAAGTAGGTAATGTTTCGATCCCGTGGTGGGTCTTTGTCAAACCTCACTATAGTTAATGCATGTGGAGATCCGGAATGGCACGGAAGGGATATGTCCCTGGGAATGCTGCAGGAGCAATATTTGTTGGCCCAGCTTTGTTCAGCCTTGGCTGTTTCCATCTGGAGCGCACGCTAGGACCCAGGGGTACTCAGGTCGGGTCGGGTGGTCACTAAAGGTGTAATCAAGAAAAAACCTAGCACTCAACCTGATGCGTTTTATGAAATTTTATTTGTAGTACCCAACAAACGTTTCGGTCCCTCATACGGACCTTCATCAGTTACTACAGGTGAAAAAAACCAAAATGACAATATAACAAATAATGTGAACAACAAAAGTATATACAAAAATTGTAGATGAGACATAGTACAGCATCTATGTGGTCACGGGTCGCATGAGTAGGCGTATAGACATGCTGAAGAGAGACCAACGATATATAGAGGCATTTATCAGTCCATGTAATAATAGAAGGTGAAGATGTGAAACACGTACCGTACTTAACTGTGGCTTGGGCATAAAGAGACAAAAGAGTCTCAGGGCACATATACACGCAGCGCCTATGGGTCACATAAAGGTGAATTAGGAACGTGACTTAAAGGTGCTGAGGTGTGAGGAATAACCAGAGTGAGTACCTTACCAAAGCGCTAGGCTGGTGTGAATACTATGGACAAAAGAGAGCAAACATTGGATGAGCGCTAAAACAAAGGAGCTGAACAAGGGTGGTGTGGAATCGCTCAAGAGCTAATTACCTGTTGGAGACCTGGCGAAATGTGCAGTGATCAGACGCGGTGTCCGCCGCTGGTCTGATGTGGGGGTGTACTGACCGCTGTTAAATAAGCCCGGGGAATGTCCTAATAGTGTTCTGCTCCAATACAAACGGCGCTCGTAAAACCGGAAGTGACCTCATACATGAGGAAGTGTCCATCAGAGCCAAGTGCGTGGCTGTGCAGCCTGTTGTGCCTGCATGTGAAGGGCCGGCGGAAGTGACGTGCCGCAGTGTCCCTGTGCAAGGGAACATACTGTGGTCAAATAGGTTCCGCTGGTTAGAAACGGCCGATAGTACCGACGTGACTGGAGAGAAGGGGCGGTGCCTAAATGGAGATCCAGTGAGTGGAGACTGGACTCCGCTGTACATGCCATATTCAGTGCTGGATTCAGCCATGCGTGTGCTAGAGGTGGTAAAAGAGCTTGATCCAGTGCGGTCATAGGGTGGTAGAAGTGACTTCAATACAGACGGCTCTAATAATAGACAGAGATATGGTTTAAAGATATGGCACATATGACGCGTAAATACAAGTATATAACAGTACAAACACTGTCTGTGAGAGAGCTACAAGGTAATATGGAATAATGGTGCACATGATAAATACTGTCAACATGTAATATGTAAAGGGTAAAACCATAGAAAGCAGTCACTGGAAGCAAAGTAAAACATCAAATGTATATGGTTACCAACCTCTATCGTAGAGACCACTAATGTCTGCTAGATTGTGGATAGAATGATGTTATACAAAACACTGACATAGAGCTAATTATCATATAAATGAGGCCAGGTCGTATTCCCTATTGAGACCCAAGGGGTGAAGGGTCTCCAAAGTATGGATCCAAAAGGCCTCTCTACGCTTTAAGCGAGCTACCCGATCTCCACCTCGTCTCATAGGGGGGATGTGTTCAATCACCTGGAATCGTAATTGTGAGACGTTGTGACCCTGAGTGTTGAAATGTGACGGAATGGGTAGTAGAAGTTGTTTACAGCGAACTGTGGATTTGTGTTTGGAAATCCGATCGCGTATAGATTGTGTGGTCTCTCCTATGTATAGGAGGCCACATGGGCATTTAATCAGGTAAACCACCCATGAGGAGGTACAAGTGAAATAATCTGGAATGTGAAATATTTTCCCAGAGCGAGGATGATGAAAAGTGGAACCCTTGAGGACATTATGGCATTGTGAGCAGTTAAGGCACGGAAATGTTCCTGTGCGGGGATTCTGTAGGAAGCGTTGTTTAGGGGATAATTTGTTTGATCCCACATCTGCCCTAACTAATGTGTCCTTTAGATTAGGAGGGCGCTTAAAGCAAGGAAGGAATGGATTATTGAATTCCTGAACATTAGGGTAGGCCTCAGTTAGTAGATGCCAGTGTCTTCGTATGGACCTGTGCAGAATGTAAGCAAATGGGTGGTACGAGTGGATAAATGGAATACGATGCGAGGCTCTATTGGGACGTGGAGGCGAAGGTGAGATGGCTTCTTGAAGAATGGATGACGGATACCTGCGTTGGGTAAATTTGGTGGCCATTTCTTGCAGCCGGACGGGTCGCTGATTGGCATCCGACACGATTTTAGTGACCCGATGGAATTGGGATTTGGGTACCGATTTTTTTGTGGCTGTGGGATGGAAACTCGTGAAATGAAGCAGACTGTTGCGGTCGGTGTTCTTGGTATAGAGGTCAGTTGAAATGGAGCCATCGTTATGAAGGATGACCATTGTATCCAGGAAGTTGATTTTGCAGGGGTCGTGTGACATGGTGAAAGAGATGCCAGGCCAGGCTGTGTTGAGCCAATCGAAAAAAGACGCGAGGGCATCCAACGTGCCCCCCCATATGCAGAAGACGTCATCTATGTAACGTCTCCAGAGCAGTACGTTGCTGCTGAATATGGGGTGGGGGTATATCTTGCTCTCTTCAAAGTCTGCCATATAACAATTTGCATAGGGGGGCGCAACGTTGGAGCCCATCGCGGTGCCACGGACCTGTAGATAGAACTCATCCTGGAACATACAATAATTGAAATAATTGAAATAAAATAATTGAATAATAATTCAATAATAATAATAATGAAATAATTTTTTTTCTTATAGTCACTAAAGGTGTAGACACGGTTGCAGTGATCTGATCTGCGGCCCTGGACATCCAAGTTCAAGGGAAGGTCTTTAAAGGGGTTGTTGTGAATAAAGGAATACAGTTTGTTTGTGATGCCACCTGTGGCATTGGGTCAGGGATGACCAACGCTGCTTAAAGGGGTCCACTGGGGTGATGGTACTGCAGCAGGGATGGTATGGCTTCCCACAAGTGAAGCTTAGTCCCCAGGGCTCCCGATGTAGTAGGTAAAGATGGTAGATGGTGAAGTAAAGAAAAAAAAATGAGAGGACACAAGGTTGTAGTCTCTTCACCTTTTACTGGTATGATGCAGCCACAGTCCAGGGTACGGATCACAGGTGCTGGTTAGGTCCAGCCAGCTTGGAAGCGATTCAGAATCCCCTTAGCCAGGTGGGGTTGGAAGCCATCGTTAGGCTGGTTTCAGACTTGCGCTCCTGTTCACCTACTGCAGGCTGTGTCCAGCATTTCTCGGCGGAGCTTCACAGAGGAAGCAAGGAGGACGTGCTCTCCATCCGCAGCGCACAGGAGCGCAAGTCTGAAACCAGCCTTACCGCTCTTTATTGTGGTCTCTTGCTGCCTAAGACTCACACAAGGTACTCACTCTTTCTCTCTGTCCCTTTAAGTAGGACACTAACCGCATGGCAGGGAACTCTAGCCTTTTTATAGGTGTCTCTGGTTGTGACTCTGGGCTCTATATGCTGCTGTGCCTTCGGGTGTTAATGGTCGACAGGCGACTTGAAATCTCTTGCCCGCCGGTTTCTGCTGTGGGGCATACAGTTACCCCCACAACCTCGGAATAGCGGCCTCCGGTATTCTGTGCTTCAGCGTGGAGGGAGCTCAGCCACAGCTCCCCTCCAGCTCTTTCTTCTCCTTCGCTTCTTCTCCCCTATCAGTCTCCTACAGATTTATCAGTTTCTCTCTAATTTTTCCTGGAGCTGCAGAACTATGTGTCTGCACGACCCCAGCTTTACATTCCTCGCTCTCAGACTCTCTCTGTCTCTGTCCCTCTAACAGACTCCTTCTCACCAACTGACTAACTCCTCGCCCAGGCCAGAATATATAGGGAAGTTGCCCTGAAACCGGGTCTCAAGCTCCCCCTTCTGGCCTGGAGTCAGAACAGTGTTGTAGGTACGTGATACCTGTTAAAGGAATTTTTACTCGCTTCCAAGCATGGCATCACCCTCCCAGAGAGGAAAGCAATGCCACTGTAACAACCAGTTACCTAGGGTCTTACACATCCACCTAAATGTATACATAGATTCTCGCTCGGTGGGGCATGCATGTTGCTTTCTATAAACAGAAACAAACGATTAAACATATTGAAAACCAATATGCCCAATCCATTTTCCCTCAATATTTGCCACATAATAAGAAACAGAGACTGTATAAGGTAGAATTGAAAAAAGGATTACAAATTCATTAGCCAGCTGATTGACACCATTGCTGATATATTAACCTTTGTAATTCATTTTTGAGGTTTCTATTTTCTCTACTGTCAGTTTGACCACTTGTCCAGATGTAACTTTCACAGTCGTTGTTTTCTACAGATAAGAACTTGGTTTCAATATTCTCTGTTTGCTGTATGATGAAATGTCTATTATCTGTGGTTATTAATATGCAGAGGAATACTACTGCAACTTCTCATCATAAGCAATGCTCGGCATAGAAAACGGCTTTCCTATGGACTGATGGGGGCTGACCACAGTATTCTATCCTACTTCGATTCCCTGCAGAACTAGGAGAGCCTGGAAAACAAATGCTCATTGGTCGGACATCAATCTCTACCCCCCAATACATATGCTAGCTCGGGTGACATCGATCTCTACCCCCATACATATGCAAGCTCGGGTGACATCGATCTCTACCCCCATACATATGCAAGCTCGGGTGACATCGATCTCTACCCCGCATACATATGCATCCTCTGGTGACATCGATCTCTACCCCCCATACATATGCAAGCTCTGGTGACATCGATCTCTACGCCCCATACATATGCACGCTCGGGTGACATCGATCTCTACCCCCCATACATATGCAAGCTCGGGTGACATCGATCTCTACCCCCATACATATGCAAGCTTGGGTGACATCGATCTCTACCCCCCATACATATGCATGCTCTGGTGACATCGATCTCTAAGCCCCATACATATGCACGCTCGGGTGACATCGATCTCTACCGCCCATACTTATGCACGCTCGGGTGACATCGATCTCTACCCACCATACATATGCACGCTCGGGTGACATCGATCTCTACCCCCTATACATATGCAAGCTCGGGTGACATTGATCTTTACCCCCCATACATATGCATGCTCTGGTGACATCGATCTCTACCCCCCATACATATGAAAGCTCGGGTGACATTGATCTCTACCCCCCATACATATGCACGCTCCGGTGACATCGATCTCTACCCACCATACATATGCAAGCTCGGGTGACATCGATCTCTACCCCCCATACATATGCAAGCTCGGGTGACATCGATCTCTACCCCCCATACATATGCATGCTCTGGTGACATTGATCTCTACCCCCCATACATAAGCACACTCGGGTGACATATATCTCTACCCCTATATATGCATGCTCGGGTGCATCGATCTCTACCCCCCTACATAAGCACGCTCGGGTGACATCGGTCTCTACCCCCTTACATAAGCACGCTTGGGTGACATCTATCTCTACCCCCCATACATATGCACGCTCGGGTGGCATTGATCTTTACCCCCCATACATAAGCACGCTCGAGTGAAATAGATCTCTACACCCATACACATGCAAGATTGGGTGACATTGGTCTCTACCCCCTTACATAAGCACGCTTGGGTGACATCTATCACTACCCCTGTACATATGCACGCTCTGGTGACATCGATCTCTACCCCCCCCCATACATATGCACGCTCGGGTGGCATCGATCTTTACCCCCCATACATAAGCACACTCGGGTGAAATAGATCTCTACCCCCCATACATAGGCACACTTGGGTGACAAGAAATAACTTCCAGTAGCCAGCACTTTGTCAGTTGTTAACCAAATATTGCTTGACCTTCTTTGTTGTATTGCACTGGCAGGCTCCTAGCTTCAGATTGCTGGTGCTGCAGGCTGGCATTCACCCATAGCTTTGTTTGAATGCATTTTTTAGACAAAGGAGCCATAGGCAGGGCCTGCATGATGTTGATTAATGCGTGTTCGAAGGTAAAAGACTCAGGGGCCGAGCTGCAGGGTCCATCCTAGTGGCATCTGATGCTGATTGGCTGTTCCCAGTGAGACCGAGTTTAGAGAACAGACATTAAGATTAAGTGAGGCTGTCACAAGGAGGAGCGCTGCACTGCATCATTTTGGGGGAGAGACAGCTGTGGTGGTAATCCTTCATCGCCAAGGGAGAGATGCCAGCAGAAAGATAGACTGCTAAAGATAACCCTCTATAACTTGTGCTAAAGATCAGAAAACTTTGAATTCACATCCATCTGCTGAGCCCTGTACTAAAGATGAAAGATAGGCAGAATAGGAAATAAGAAAAACTCTACAGGGATTAATCTCAAGTCAGAGCCTGCACCGTGCAAGGGCAAGAACGAGCTCTCAGATGCAATTCTGATGGACTAAAAGTATTTTTCCTCATAGTTTGTAAGCTTGCGAGCAGGGCCCCATTCCTCCTGGTATCTATTTTGAACTGATTTCTGTTATGCCGTAATGTCTATTGTCTGTACAAGTCCCCTCTATAATTTGTAAAGCGCTGCGGAATATGTTGGCGCTATATAAATACAATTATTATTATTATTTGCAACTCTCTCTCATTTATCAGTGAAAGATACAATGCCTGGCTCGATGAAAAAGCACTAATCCACCTTCCATACAGAAATGACCTATTTGCCATTTATTTTCTCCATTCACTTTTACTCTACTGTACGCTGCGGAGATGTTTGGCTATTAAGCAAATTCAAATGTAAACTTTGGTCACTTAAAGGTGATTGTTAATCTCCCATACACATTAGACTGATGTTGACCGAAGCCACCAATATCGGCGTGTTCGTCCGACACTTGTGTATGGTGGCCCCAGACACATGATGGCTGGGAGAGATGTCTGTCAAGCATGTCCAATTTCAGACTTCTTAATTCTTCGTTCTTCCAAAGACGTATGGAGGGGCTTTTAGGCATTATTCGGACATCAGAGTTTTTCATCTGTATATGCTTGCCCATGTTTTACACACACAACCTTGTTATATTTTATAGGGCTATTCATATGTTCATCTTTTTTTGCAGACTGTTGATATGCATAAAAACTACAGAGGTATGTCCTAATCTGCTCCAATTTACAGACCAAGTGCATGCATTGAAGTCAAAGGGTCTGCAAAAATATAATAGACTGCCATGTGTACTGCCCATTTTCCAGGGACCATTTGCTAGGAGTCACTTGGGAAAGAATTTCTAGGGCCTGCTTTCTTTTTTTCATTCCTATAAGGCAGTTGTCTCATTTCAGGAGACCCAATGACTGTGTCTTCTGTTACGGGCACAGTCTGGAAATTGCTACCTGTCGAGGAGATAGACCTGCACCCAACTGACATTGATGGCCTATCCTTATGATGATCCTTTAATATCTAAGTCCCATACCTTTTTTGAAGGAAATCTGTCACCAGGTATTTGCCTCCTAATCTGATTGTAGCATAATGTAGACATAGCGATATAGACTCTGATTTCAACGATGTGTCACTTACTGTACTTTTTGCTGTAGTTTTTATAAAATGCCATGTAGTCCTTCAAAAAAAATAGCTCTGTATAGCTCCACTTGCACCACTGATTGGCAGTTTTCTGCCTATGCACAGTGTACACAGAAAGTCATCAATTATATGGGCAGGATTATACAGAGCTCAGCATTCAGAGAACTGGCAGATCTGCGCCAGAGAAAATAGGGATTTTATACTAAATTTATATTTAAAGGGAACCTGTCACCCCCAAAATCGAGGGTGAGCTAAGTCCACCAGCATCAGGGGCTTATCTACAGCATTCTGTAATGCTGTAGATAAGCCCCCGATGTATCCTGAAAGATGAGAAAAAGAGGTTAGATTATACTCACCTGGGCGCAGGCAGTCCGGGTCCGATGGGCATTGCGGTCCGGTCCGGACCTCCTATCTTCATCAGATGACGTCCTCTTCTGGTCTTCACGCTGCGGCTCGGGTGCAGGCGTACCTTGTCTGCCCTGTTGAGGACAGAGCAAAGTACTGCAGTGCGCAGGTTTCGGGCCTCTCTGACCTTTCCTGGCGCCTGCGCACTGCAGTACTTTGCTCTGCCCTCAACAGGGCAGACAAAGTACGCCTGTGCCGGAGCAGCAGCGTGAAGAAAAGAAGAGGACGTCATCCTATGAAGATGGGAGGCCCCGGACCGCGACGCCCTTCGGACCGGAGCGCCCCCCCCAGGTGAGTATAATCTAACTTTTTTTCTCATCTTTCAGGATACATCGGGGGCTTATCTACAGCATTTCAGAATGCTGTAGATAAGCCCCTGATGACGGCTTAGCTCACCGTCGATTTTGGGGGTGACAGGTTCCCTTTAAAAAATCCCAGTCCTTCTTTTTTAGCCACTTCAAAATGTGTCAGAAAAGGGGGGTGAGGCTTCAGAACTGACTTTGTCTATATATTGATGGATTTTTTTATGGCACCCCAAATTGAAGGCACCTGAAACTGGGTAATATCCGTGCAACTGCAATCTACCACAGTTGTTAAAGGGGTTGTCCAATACTTGGACAACCTCTTCTTAAACTAAATGTTTGGCCCCAATTAAAATAAAAACTGAACTGACAAACTGAACATAAAGGGGCTGCAGCATTCTCTGCTACAGTGACGCTAGTGCTGATTGGGCCACGAGCATCATGTGTCATTCCACCGCATCCAAGCCCCGGGACTGCAAGTGCCAACACTGCAGGAATGGCACCAGCACGGGAGGTGAGAACAGGTTTATTTATTTTATCGGGGTCGAACAATTAGTTTAAGAAGGGGTTGTCCTATTAGTTGACAACACCTTTAAGTTTGATAATTATGATTTGAGAATTCTCTGTGAAACACTGGCCTCACAGTTAATAATAATAATAATTTTTATTTATATAGCGCCAACATATTCCGCAGCACTTTACAAATTATAGAGGGGACTTGTACAGACAATAGACATTACAGCATAACAGAAATCACAGTTCAAAATAGATACCAAGAGGAATGAGGGCCCTGCTCGCAAGCTTACAACCTATGAGGAAAAGGGGAGACACGAGAGTTGTCATTAGAAAGCCATATATTGCCATTAAATAAAGGGAAAATATAGCACTTTATTTTTCTGCCATGTCACCAAGTACAGATTGATTAAAGATAATAAATGCTTATTTTGAACTGACTGATTGGTTTCACTAGATTAATCTCCATCACCATTAACCCTTAGCTCAGGGCATCTTTCAGAGAAAGTAATGACAGAACTGCACTGAACTACAAACACATATCATTAAGACATTATGTATGGTGTGAATTTGCTCAGTCTGTTTTCTACTGCATATATCTTTCCATAATTTCCATAATGAAGACTTGTCTTATGTGCATGGTCAATTACTGCACTGCCCACCTCAGACCCCACATACAGTACAGACCAAAAGTTTGGCCACACCTTCTCATTTAAAGATTTTTCTGTATTTTCATGACTATGAAAATTGTACATTCACACTGAAGGTATCGAAACTATGAATTAACACATGTGGAATTATATACTTAACAAAAAAGTGCGAAACAACTGAAATTATGTCTTATATTCTAGGTGCTTCAAAGTAGCCACCTTTAGCTTTGACGACTGCTTTGCACAGTCTTGGCATTCGCTTGATGAGCTTCAAGAGGTAGTCACTGGGAATGGTCTTCCAAAAATCTTGAAAGAGTTCCCAGAGATGCTTAGCACTTGTTGGCCCTTTTGCCTTCACTCTGCAGTCCAGCTCACCCCAAATCATCTCGATTGGGTTCAGGTCTGGAGACTGTGGAGGCCAGGTCATCTGGCGTAGCACCCCATCACTCTCCTTCTTGGTCAAATAGCCCTTACACAGCCTGGAGGTGTGTTTAGGGTAATTGTCCTGTTGAAAAATAAATGATGGTCCAACTAAACGCAAACCGGATGGAATAGCATGCCACTGCAAGATGCTGTGGTAGCCATGCTGGTTCAGTATGCCTTCAATTTTGAATTAATCCCCAAGAGTGTCACCAGCGAAGCACCCCCACATCATCACACCTCCTCCTCCATACTTCACGGTGGGAACCAGACATGTAGAGTCTATCCGTTCACATTTTCTGGCCACATGGCTGGACCTTCATTGTAAATACATCATTGTAAATACACACTTGTACTTTGTATCTCCCCCACCTCATTGTAGATTGTAAGCTCTCACGAGCAGGATCGTCTTATTTTGCTTTAATTATTGTATTGTTAACGTTGTTACTTATGACCAGGGCTGCCATTAGAAATTTCGGGGCCCCATACTGGCAAAATTTTCGGGGCCCCCTTGAGACTCTGCTCAGGCTCCACCCCAGCCCCGCCTCCACGCTCCACCCGTCGAACTGTCCACAGTCCCACCGCTCTCTCTTGGAAAATCTCCACTTCTCACCTATCACACATTGACAGTTCCCATCACCAGATCACACATATAGCCGGCAGCTTTTGTTTTGGCCAAAAGATTTTTTAAGCCACCAAAATGACAAGGTAGACACTTTTGGCCAGACCCTACTCTACTGTAACCTATTAAATATTTGTTAAAATATGCAATACAATTTAGGTATATTTTTATTTATTTTTCAATTTTTAAAATGACCTATAATACCACATACAAGGAACAAATACCACAGCACCATGACCAGACCACATATTACCACCACATAATGACTGAATACTACAATACTGATCAGTAATAAAAAAAACCACAATACTATCACCATCAGTGCCATTATACACAAGAGATCTGTACTTAGTATGCAGTGTCTGTGTACAGGTAATACAGTGATCACCAGTGACATTATACACAGGAGCTCTGTATATAGTGTATAGGTAATACAGTGATCACTGGTGACATTATACACAGGAGCTCTGTATATAGTATACAGTGTATAGTGTCAGTGTATAGGTAACACTGACTCACCAGTGATGCCTCTAGGTGAAGTCCTTCATCTTTCATCCAGCACAGATCGCCATCACTTCATCAGCCAGGGCTCGTCTCTGCAGGAAATAACACCGTTATCTCGAGTTCCGCTTGCAGAACACATTACTTAATTTTCCCAACTTCTACATTACACCACATGAAGAAGGCAACATAGTATCACTCTACACAGTAATAGGACCGCCCCTCCATTTAAAACAGTATACTCAAAAAATAAAATAAATACATCACTTCAGTAATAATATCCCTTAATTAGCCCCTATTATGGTAATAAAATTCGCCATCCTAGCCCCTGTGTGTCTCATTCCTGGCGTCAGCCATATGTTCTCCCATTCTGCCCCATATGATCTCCCTATCCTGCCTCATCTGTCTCCATCACATCCATTCTGCCCCATGATCCTGCCTCATCTATTTCCAATCCTGCCCCCAGTGTCTCCAATCATGCCCGTATCACCATTCTGCCCCGTCTCCAATCATGCACCCATGTCTGCAATCATGCCCCCTGTGTCTCCATTCTGCCCCATCTGTTTCCAATCCTGCCCCATCTGTCTCCAGTCATGCCGCCATGTCTTTCATTCAGCCCCAATGTCCAGCTTTCTGCATCAGTGTCCAGCATTCTGCCCCAATGTCCAGCTTTCTGCATCAGTGTCCAGCATTCTGCCCTAATGTCCAGCTTTCTGCCCCTGTGTCCAGCTTTCTGCCCCTGTGTCCAGCATTCTGCCCCAATGTCCAGCTTCCTGCCTCAGTGTACAGCATTCTGCCTCAATGTCCAGCTTTCTGCATCAGTGTCCAGAATTCTGCCCCAATGTCCAGCATTCTGCATCAGTGTCCAGTGTCCAGCATTCTGCCCCAATGTCCAGCTTTCTGCATCAGTGTCCAGCATTCTGCCTCAATGTCCAGCTTTCTGCCCGTGTCCAGCATTCTGCCCCAATGTCCAGCTTTCTGCCCCAGTTTCCAGCATTCAGCCCCAGTGTCCAGCATTCTGCCTCAATGTCCAGCTTTCTGCATCCGTGTCCAGCATTCTGCCCCAATGTCCAGCTTTCTGCATCAGTGTCCAGCATTCTGCTCCAATGTCCAGCTTTCTGCATCAGTGTCCAGCATTCTGCCTCAATGTCCAGCTTTCTGCATCAGTGTCCAGCATTCTGCCCCAATGTCCAGCTTTCTGCATCAGTGTCCAGCATTCTCCCCCAATGTCCAGCTTTCTGCATCAGTGTCCAGCATTCTACCCCAATGTCCAGCTTTCTGCATCAGTGTCCAGCTTTCTGCATCAGTGTCCAGCATTCTGCCCCAATGTCCAGCTTTCTTCATCAGTGTCCAGCATTCTGCCTCAATGTCCAGCATTCTGCCTCAATGTCCAGCTTTCTTCATCAGTGTCCACTGTCCAGCATTCTGCCCCAATGTCCAGCATTCTGCATCAGTGTCCAGCATTCTGTCCCAATGTCCAGCTTTCTGCCTCAGTGTCCAGCATTCTGCCTCAGTGTCCAGCATTCTGCCTCAGTGTCCAGCATTCTGCCTCAATTTCCAGCTTTCTGCCCCAATGTCCAGCTTTCTGCACCAGTGTCCAGCATTCTGCACCAGTGTCCAGCATTCTGCCCCTGTGTCCAGCGTTCTGCCCCTGTGTCCAGTGTTCTGCCCCTGTGTCCAGTGTTCTGCCCCTGTGTCCAGGGTTCTGCCCCTGTGTCCAGCGTTCTGCCCCTGTGTCCAGCGTTCTGCCCCTGTGTCCAGCGTTCTGCCCCTGTGTCCAGCGTTCTGCCCGTGTCCAGCGTTCTGCCCGTGTCCAGCGTTCTGCCCCTGTGTCCAGCGTTCTGCCCCTGTGTCCAGCGTTCTGCCCCTGTGTCCAGCGTACTGCCCCTGTGTCCAGCGTACTGCCCCTGTGTCCAGCTTTCTGCCCCTGTGTCCAGCTTTCTGCCCCTGTGTCCAGCGTTCTGCCTCTGCATCCCGCTTTCTGCCCCTGTGTCCAGCATTCTACCCTGGGCCCCCTGGATCGCCGCTCTCAATAAAAAAAAACAAAACAACAAGTTCTGCTTACCTGGCCGCGCTCCTGCTCTCTCCACGCAGCTGAAGCGCGCACTCGCCGGCGACTGACAATGACGTCAGACGCCGGCGACATGCACGCTGCGGCTGATGTCAGCTGCCAGCCTCAGATTGGCTGGCGGCTGTTAACTATTGACGTGCGGGCTCGGGCCCACACGTCAATAGTGTTAAACAGCTGCAGCGCCGCTAAGGGCCCGGTTTAGCCTGCGGCTGCCGGTAGGGGCTCGGTGAGCAGATGAGATGGGGCCTGATGCGGGCCCCCTCTGCCCACCGGGCCCCATACGCCAGTCACGGCCGTAATGACCTGATGGCGGCCCTGCTTATGACTGTTGTGTTTGCAACTGTTAAAGCGCTGCGGAGTATGTTGGCACTATATAAATAAAGATTATTATTATTATTTTCTGCGTTGCACAAAGACACGGTGGTTGGAACCAAAGATCTCAAATTAGGATTCATCAAACCAAAGCACAGATTTCTACTGGTCTAATGTCCATTCCTTGTGTTCTTTAGCCCAAACAAGTCTCTTCTGCTTGTTGCCTGTCCTCAGCAGTGGTTTCTTAGCAGCGATTTTATCATGAAGGCCTGCTGCACAAAGTCTCCTCTTAACAGTTGTTGTAGAGATGTGTCTGCTGCTAGAACTCTGTGTAGCATTGGCCTGGTCTCTAATCTGAGCTGCTGTTAACCTGCGATTTCTGAGGCTGGTGACTCGGATAAACTTAACCTCAGAAGCAGAGGTGACTCTTGGTCTTTCTCTCCTTGGGCAGTCCTCATGTGAGCCAGTTTCTTTGTAGCGCTTGATGGTTTTTGCCACTGCACTTGGGGACCCTACAAAGTTTTCCCAATTCTTCAGACTGACTGACCTTCATTTCTTAAAGTAATGATGGCCACTCGTTTTTCTTTACTTAGCTGCTTTTTTCTTGCCATAATACAAATTCTAACAGTCTATTTGGTAGGACTATCAGCTGTGTATCCACCAGACTTTTGCACAACACAACTGATGATCCCAACCCCATTTATAAGGCAAGAAATCCCACTTATTAAACCTGACAGGGCACACCTGTGAAGGGAAAACCATTCCCAGTGACTACCTCTTGAAGCTCATCAAGAGAATGCCAAGAGTGTGCAAAGCAGTCATCAAAGTAAAAGGTGGCTACTTTGAAGAACCTAGAATTAATAATAATTCCACATGTGTTAATTCATAGTTTTGATGCCTTCAGTGTGAATGTACAATTTTCATAGTCATGAAAATACAGAAAAATCTTTAAATGAGAAGGTGTGTCCAAACTTTTGGTCTGTACTGTAGATAACCCCAAGCTGCTCTCCCATCAGCTGGTGACCCTGTGAATGAAGCCTCCTTGTGATCCTGTAGTATCTATATTAAACTCCTGGAGTGGTTCTGTAAGGAGCACCTGATGTGTATTTGTGAAGAGTGTGCCACAGGAGACCAAAATGCCATGATCCAATTCCTTGTACGAAAGCAAGAAAGCAGGTAAAGTTGGAAGTTCAGGAGATAGTCACAGAATACGACTGTAAGCTGAAATGTGCAGAACATTCGATCATCAAATTGGAGGCAAACATAACATCTATACAGAACTCTGTAGCAGAAGCTAAACAGCAATAGATCTGCAATTTAGTGCAGTGAAGAAGGCTCATTCCAAAGTCCTGGAATTTCTGGAGCAAAGAGAGCACGCGGCCATCAACCAGGCCGACGGTATTAAGACCCACCTGGAGCAGAAATGCAGCGAACTTCTGAAAATAAAATACAAGGTGGAGGGGATTGCAAATCACTCAAGCGACGTCTGTTTCCTTCAGGAATATTGTGAGTTTAAGAAGGCGACGATAGACGACACCCTCCCCAGCGTTTACATCAGACTCATAGGTAATTAAGTTTGCTGAAGTTGGAATTTCATTTTTCCAGAAAGTGGGTGGCTGCTAAAACAGATTCCTATAGATTGGTAAAAATTATTTACTTTGTAGTTTACCTTTTTTGCCATATGTTTTACAATTTTATGCTGTGTACCTTTACCCCTTTAAATGTAGGGAACACCAGCAACATGCGGCCTTGCGTCCTGTTGAAAATGTGTCCCCTGGCACAATTTTACATTCCTTTGTGAAGGCTTTTCCTGTTGTTTCCCAAGTAGTATCCTCAGATTTGAAGAATTTCAGGGGATCCTCCATTCTGTACTGCAAGTGAAATTATATATCACATGCCAAAACTAATATGTCAAACAAAAGTTGTTTGCATGACATTGTAGTATTAACTAAATATCCACCTACAGGAATTCCATTGACCTGATACCATGGCTCTCAAAGGCTATGATGGTGCAGAACAAGGCAGCAGTGGAAAGTGAAGTGAGGTATATCCTCTTCTGCAATGAGTTCCGCTTGGAGACAACATGGGAAACACCATTTAGAGGCTTTGACAAAGAAATGTGAACATCACAACAGTCCTGTTCCTGGGATTATGGTGTGGAGTGGCATAATATATGTTAGCTGGAACTCTCTAGTCTTCTTACAGGTACTGTAACAGCTCGGCATTACATTAATTGTCAAGATGGCAAAACCAGGCTGCTTTTTGATGGAGCTACTGTGAGCAGCCTGAATGGCCTTAAAATGCCCCCATGGCGGCAGCATCTCTGGACTTAAGGTACCTTCACACTAAACGACTTTGCAACGATAGCGATCCGTGACGTTGCAGCGTCCTGGATAGCGATATTGTTGTGTTTGACACGCAGCAGCGATCTGGATCCTGCTGTGATATCGCTGGTCGTTGCTGAAAGTCCAGAACTTTATTTGGTCGTCAGACCGGAGTGTATCGTCGTGTTTGATAGCAAAAGCAACGATGCCAGCAATGTTTTACAATGGTAACCAGGGTAAATATCGGGTTACTAAGCGCAGGGCCGCGCTTATTAAGCCGATATTTACCCTGTTTACCATTGTAAATGTAAAAAAAAAACAGTACATACTCACCTTCTGATGTCCGTCAGGTCCCTGGCCGTCTGCTTCCCGCACAGACTGTGAGCGCCGGCCGGCCGTAAAGCACAGTGGTGACGTCACCGCTGTGCTCTGCTTTTACTTTACGGCCGGCAGGAGCTCACATTCAGTGCGGGAAGCAGACGGCCAGGGACTTGACGGACATCAGAAGGTGAGTATGTACTTGTTTTTTTTTACATTTACAATGGTAACCAGGGTAAACATCGGGTTACTAAGCGCGGCCCTGCGCTTAGTAACCCGATGTTTACCCTGGTTACCCGGGGACTTCGGCATCGTTGGTCGCTGGAGAGCTGTCTGTGTGACAGCTCTCCAGCGACCACACAGCGACGCTGCAGCGATCGGCATCGTTGTCGATATCGCTGCAGCGTCGCTTAATGTGACGGTACCTTTACCTCCCATCACACACATCAGGGACATCATTAGTTGGCAATAGCAAAGGGAGCTGCCAGCAGGGAATCATGTTGATTTTTGTGCCCAAATGCATTAATTGTGGTAGAACATTCCTCAGACAATCATTTCCATGACTTTTCTTTGTTGGTGTTGCAGTTTCAATGTTGAGGTGTTTTTCTCTCTCTCGATATGTATATTATTTTATATATTTTGTTTTTGTGAATCCATACTAAATGTTCCAACACTACAATATACTCTTAAATTATCCCTCAGAATACTGAACAGAGCAGTGCGTCTTTTCTGGCACTGCAGCTAAGCCACATTCACAGCAAGTACTAGACTCTTCCACGTGCACATATTGATATGCTGTTCTTGCTATATATTACTGCTGCAGCATCGAATACGTGGAAAATCTAGCATTACATTTCTGCCTTCCAAATGAAAAGGCCATCTATGTAATGCATGTTCAGATCAGTTCTGTATTTATTGTTGCTATCCATTGTGATGTATAAAGGTGGGGACTCCCGTCTATAGTGTTGATAAACTATAGAAACACGTGTTGTTTTCATGACACATTCCCAATGAATCACTCATTGATGTTAAAATGTCAAAAACCCCTGACAGCCATTTCCCCAAACGTTAAGATGGTTGTTGTTCATAAGCGGGGCTAAGGCTATGTCCCCACAGTCAGTAATTGGCAACACTTTGGACGCAGCACATGTCCGCTTCGTCTAAAGCCCTGCTGGCTTTTGAACGCAGGTGATTCCGCATTTGTTCTCGGAACCGAGCGGAATCACTGCATTCAATACATTGTACGGGTGAAATTTATCTTGCGGAGACTGAGCGTCTGTGCAAGATAAATAGACATGCTGCAGTCTGGAAAGACGCGCTACATGTCCGTCTCCGCAGGGAAGCCGCAGGCATCGGTGCATGCATAGTGGGCATTGGATTTCTTGAAATCGCATCCACTATGCTGTAACTTCTGTCCCCTGTGGGTTGGACGCTGTGGATGTACACAGCGTCCAACCTGCAATGTTTACTGACCGTACCCTTACATATAGTAAGTCAAAAGGGCCCTTTCCCTGATGACCTCCACTACTCAGTTCCATCTTTAAAATCTGTTGACAAATATTTCATATTATGTTCCGGGTAGTGGATTGTGTGATACTTGGGATGGAGGCATACAGTTTTGTGAAAAATTGTTTGCCTCCTTCCTGATTCCCTATTCTTTTAGCATGTTTGTCACACCTAAATATTTCAGATCGACAAACAAATTTAAATATTGGACAATAACACAAGCACAAAATGCAGTTTTTAAATTAAGGTCTTTATTATTAATGGAAAAAGGAATCCAAACCTACAAGGCCCTGTGTGAAAAAGTGACTGGCCCCACCCCATCCCTTAAAACCTAAATTAACTGTGGTTTATCACATCTTTAGGAAGCTAAGTTCAAATTCCCTAGCCACATGTAGGCCTGATTACTGCTACACGTGATCTCAATCAAGAAATCACTTAAATAGGACCTGCCTGACAAAGTGAAGTAGATCTAAAGATCCTCAAAAGACATGATAGCAATCCAAATAAATTCTGGTTCAAATGAAGAACAAAGTAATTGCAAAAGAATAGGCAATCGGGAAGGGGACAAACACTTTTTCACACAACTGTATGTCTTCACCATTCTCAGATATGGACTATACTCTTTCCCGCACTGAAAGCAAGATTTTTTGCTGAAATGCTACACAAGTCAGAGAAAACATAGATTGAAAGACGGTCAGGCTCAGAGATGAGTGTTGCTCAGAGGCTCCTGATTTCTCCCTGCTGTCAATGAAGCTTGGCTGGGCAGGGAGAAGCTGGAAGGAGCCGAATAATAGACTCCTTCTTATACTCAGTTTGTTTTTGGCTATATATTTTTTATTTTTTTTTAAACTGCATCATTTCAGAGTAAAACACAGCATTCTATATGAGGGAGGCTGTCTTTATTTCATAATGATCACGGCTCAGGCAGCACTTATAAAATGTTCCTCTAATCATAAACATTATAGCTCTTGAGAATGCACAATAAAGATTTTTCAAAATCACTTTCATTACTAATTTGTGCTTTTAACAGCAGCCTGTGATCGGTACTGTCATTCAGATTTCTGTCTCCAGAGTGGGAACTTGCCGTTTCATCAGTTTAGGTTCCCTCCGTATTTGTAGTGTTTAGTTTTTTTAGTTTGGGATTTCACAACTTACCACTATTTTGACACAACATTTTTTAAGTAACCAACAATTATGTCACTTTCCTTCCTATTTTATCAGTTCTGTGTCAGCCTTAGCTGGTGTTGTCAGGGTTTTATACTGCCATCCACTGCTTGCTTGCAGCTGATTTTTATACAGCTGTCTTATTCCTAATACACGAGACTCCTTTTTTAAACTGCACAGTATCTCAGTGGCAATGACAATGGTGTATTCTGCATAAATCACACCTGTCCCGCTATACTTTCTGCTGTTTTTGACCCATCCTTTTACAAGTCTTTTACAAGTCTTCTAGATTTAAGCCCTACGAGAATCCCAAATAACGTTTTACTTATTTTCGTTTATATAACCCTCATAGCATTTTTCCATATTCGTCTTTTTTTCCACTAATAAATGAATGCATCTGTTCCCTAAGATGCATGCAATATATAGTGTTTATTAGTATATTAACATCCCATTGTTTATATTGCTGTATCGTTTAATGTTAAATTTGGAGCAGTGGCATTGAAAGCCTGGCTGGAAACTCATCACAAGCTACTGCAAGCTCCACTCTTTGTGTATATGTATGTGTATATATATATAGGCCCAAGGAGATGCCCCCACTTTAAAAGCAGCTCTGTGCAATCTACATACCTCAGAGCAGCAAGCCTGCCCAAGACCCCCTTCCTTCCATGACATTGACATATTAGTTACGCTGCCTTTTGCAATTTGATATCTTTAAATTTGCCAGCTTGTTAAGTTTTGATTAATGCGATTCCATTTCACCAAAGTAATTGGCTTGGCCTGTTGTGGAAGGAATCAGGCCTTCCACGGAACAAATGCTGGAACATGCTAATGAGGAAGGGAGTTTGTTAAATTGATGGCGCAGAGTGACAGTTATTAATGATTGTTATGATAAACAGACGAGCCTAGGATCGGGACGAGCCAGGCGAAAGTGACAGTTTAAAAATAACGTATATTGGAAAGTACTAACGAAGTAATATACTGTTACTAAAACAATCATGCAAGTTGTCAGGGGAAGAAATATAATTACACAGCTGCATCGGCTGTGGAGGGAGAGCCGGGATCCGGTGCACAATGGACACGTTTTTTATGTTGGCAAGAAGGAAATTTGTTATGGCAGAAAAGAATATGGATTGATAAATTAATTGGCTACATTGACTGATCTAGAAAATATTTAAAATAACCAAGCACATACAGGTGACTGTCGACATGGCATTCTATCTGCTATAAGTAGTGTAGGTCTGTTATGCTGTAATGTCTATTGTCTGTACAAGTCCCCTCTATAAGTTGTAAAGCGCTGCGGACTATGTTGGCGCTATATAAATAAAAATTATTATTATTATATTGTTATATAGATCTATGGAAACAGCACATATATTAATATTTACATAGGTGCCACCTACACGGTGCGTGTGTTTATATGTCACGTACAAAGTCCAGCGTATAGGGCAAATTTCAACACACACACTAACACTATAAGAATATTAATCATTATGGAAGAACTCAAGATTTTTTTCATTCCCTAAACGTGCCTAAATGTCGTGTAGTGTAGTGTAAGTTGTAGTGTAGTTCAATAAAGTCCTTACCAAACACTGCCCTACTTGGTTTCCAGTGTGCCTCCAGGCCGGACTGAAACTCCGGCCCATCTGATCACTCCGGGGCAGGGGCAGACTGGGGTGTCTGGTGCCCACTAGGGTAATGGACTCTAGGGGCTCACTCTACAGCTATACGCAAATATCTGTAATTCATTATCCCCATTATAGTAGAGCATTGGCTGTGAAACACGGGCCTCCTGCTCATCTACTGTGTGCCCCCATAACTGGCATGTACAATTACAGTATTTTACATTAAAGGTTTTGTGTTAAAACAAGTTATCACCGATCCATGGGCTTCACAGGATAGGTGATAGCTTAGGTTCAACCATTAGAAACTGCACCGATCGGAAGAATGGGGAAGTTTTATCCATGACAGGACACTTATCCCCATTTTAAAATGCAGCAGTTCAGATGTCTGAGTTCAGCTCCATTCATTTTCTTTGGGGCTTCCAGAAAAAAACAAGAGCAGCACTCACAGCCACAAAGTGAATGAACAGATCAGTGGTCAAGTCTGACATGCCACTCCAGTCTAATGGGGATAAAAGTTGCACATTTTGCTGACTGGGTCCCAGCAGTCAGGTCCCCACCACCTCCACCACCAATCAATACTTTATCACTAATTCTGTGGAGAGGTGATTATTTTTTTCACAGGAGAACTACTGTAAGTGCATCTCTGACACTGTGATCCAAGTATCTAATCTCTAATGGAAATAAAGACTATTCTCCTATTTAATATGAGAGAGAACAGATGACTGCCATATACAACACAATCTACTATAACAAGGCCAATAATACTCCATACAGGGAAGAAATACCACCACACCATGAAGAGGTCACATGGTGACTGAATGATATTACATATTACCAGCATATAGGCACCAAATAATGCCACATACAGGGGATTAATACCGCCATACAGTGACCAGACCACAAATTACCACCACATAGTGACCGAATAATACAACATATAGGGGATACATACCACCACACCGTGAACAGATCACATGGTGACTGAATAATACTACATATTACCAGCATATAGGCACCAAATAATACCACATACAAAGAGAAATACTGCCACACCATACTAGACTACATATTCCACCACATAGTGACCGAATAATACCACATACCCCCATAAATCCATCCTGCCCCCTTTATATTGATCCTGGCCCCCGATATATATGCATGTTGACTCTACAATATATCCGCTCAGGACCCATAGAAGCGCAGGTGCGTGAAACGGCCATCGTCCGATCCTTTATCCACTTGTCCTCATCCTGCCTGTCTGAAGATGTTTTAACATTGTACTAATAAAGTTTGGATTTTAAGAACGGTTAGTGCCAACCTTTTTTTTTCTATTTTTGCATGGAAAATTTGGACTGTTTATTTTGTGAGTTCACGTGATTATGCTCGGATTGAGGTGACTGAACATTGTGGATGTAGGGCTCTGGTGTGATAGCAGTGCGGATTTCTTTCATTTGATATATACATATTACATATTTAGGCAGCTTTAGGCAATAAAACACATTTTGGTAGTGACTTTTGAGTCCATTTCTTATTCCTTTATTTAGTAGTTGTGCAACTGTTAGACTTTGTGCAAAATATAGTGGTTGCATAAGACATACAGTATAATATCTCCAAAATGTAAAAGTTTAGGCCTACATCTGTACGTGTATTCACCAGAACGAAGTATTCCAAAAATCTTCATGAGCCAGATGCCAGTAAACATTTGAGGCAGTCAGCAAATGCTGTAATTAGGCACTGGGGGTGCTTAGGGATGAAAGTAACAGGCTGTGATCTCTCTTCCTCATGTCACTATAAGAATTCTCCTTCTCACCCCTTTCATACAATAACATCAGGAAGTAAAATGTTTCATGCCGTTTCCTGGCTTCACTTGGTGCGGCCCCCCAAATATTGCACCTAAAATCTTGGTATCATTTGAAGCAGATCATTTGAGAACAATATCTAACCTCTAGCCCATATATTCCAGCCATGGCAAAAATTTCTGGAATTACATAGATCCATAGCAGTGAAAAGGTTGGAGGACGCTGTGTACAAGCAAGTTTTGTGTTTGAACAGTGTGATCCTTTCTAGCGCCAACATTTTCTCTAATATCCTTGTTTTAGTCCGGTTTCCATTTGGAGTGGCCATTCGGAGGACAGATGAGAAGTCAGTGGTATAGTCTTCTGCCACGTCCAATGGTGCGGCATTGAGGGTACAGCTTGTACACAATAATATACATTTTGGAATATCTGTAGATTCAAGTTCTTTAATAGCAATGTGCAGCTGCCCTGATGGGTTTCACACCCTGTCCGGAAGCAACAAGGTTAGTAAATTGTTATAACAGCTGTGCAGTTTTGTGTCCTCACCCTTGGCTCCAGCCACCTCTCATCCTGTGGAAAGAAGGGACATACAGGTTTGCCTTTAGAGATCCTGTAGTCTTTTGTCTCTAAGTCAGTGGCTATTCTCTTTGCTGACCTCACCCTGAACTTTGACCAGACCTTGTTACCGGTGGTCATAAATAAAACAGGTGTCCCTTTCATGAGTTCTGTCAAGGCCCTGGCTCACAAGAGGTGATGTATAGTTCACAGAATGACTCCATGCTGGGACCAAACAGTAGGTAGAGATAATTTATATCAGCAGTACAAGCAGGGTCCTGTCATCACAGCACAATGACTGTGAACTGTTCACAGACAGATCTTTTTGTTGTGAACACTGCTGTTTTAAACACTGGTTGAATTTTTAGAGTTGTATGTGAACAGTGGTTGCACTGTTTTCTCTCCAGACTTTATTTTGTTTGCATACATTCTGGCAGGGATTCTTTTCACTGCCCTAAAAGCAATGCAGATCATAGATAACGATTTGTCAGCCCTCATTCTTTTGGCTAAACTTCCATTCTTACATATAGTTGTGCTCAAAAGTTTACATACCCCGGCAGAATTTTTGCTTTCTTGACCTTTTTTCAGAGAATATGTTATTTTTATTACAGGTGATTGAGGGCTTCTGGGACTATGTGATTGGTCAGTATGTACTCTATTTTATATGTTGTATGTATTGTCTGTAATGTATGTCCTGTATGTCTGCTGTATGTTCTGTATGTTGATTTTTTTCTATTTTTACTACTGAACACATGCGTTGTCTGAAATGACTACTTTCCCATCATCGGCAATGCTGTCACTGTGAGCATTCACAGCCGGATGGGAGCAGTAGTCCCATCAGACAATGGCTGCTTACACAGGTCCACACACACAGGGACACATGCACACACACCCACACACAGAGACCCACACATACACGCAGACCCCCGCACACAGACACGCACATAGTCTCCGCCCCCACACTTCCCTCTTCCCGATCTGTAGCGTTTCTCACACATGCATCCGCAGCAAATCCGCAGATCTTTTTTACATCTGCGGTTTTGCTGCCAATGTGCCTGACTCAATGGAAGTTAATGGTGCAGACATGCTACAGATCTGCAAAAAGAATTGACATGCTGTGAAAATAAAACACTGCAAAACTACATGGATTTTTCAGCAGCATGTGCACAATAATTCTTCATTTCACATAGAATAACATTGGTAGTGCACTACACTGCGGATTTGATGCAATTACTGGCATCCAAAAACGCTGCAGATCTGCATCAAAATCCACAATGTGTGCACATAGCATTATACAGTTTAACTACCTTTTCACGTAGATCCGATGAAAATTCTTTTGCTTTCCCCTTGACTCACAATCCAGAAACGTCAGTGGCTGGATGAAGGATGCAAAAGTCTGTCTGGATCCCAGACACACTCACTCAGCTTTTATGCACGCACACTAATTACAAGCAAACAGGTCACAGGTGAGGATGTTACCTTTAGTAGCCATTCAAACCCATTTGTGTCAACTTCTGTGCATGCTATGAGGCCAAAATCATCAGGGTAGTTTGGATGTTTTGAGTTGTCATTATGATTTAGAAAGATAAAACACAATAGTTTGACAATAAATGGCTCACCCAACCACTAACCATGAGTGGAGAAAAAGTTTTGGCGTTATCATTCATATTCTCTAAATAATGGCCAAGAAAGCAAAAATTATTCCGGGGTATGTAAACTTTTGAGTACAAGTGTATTTAGCTCTTCCTAAGGATTCCAGTGCAAATTTAGTTTTTACTGATTTCACAACCAGACCTACTGTACATACAGCATCACCAGAGTGTATATGCTACTTAGCTATACTCTATTCTGTATATTTCCATTTCATCCAAACACAAGATGACATTGCAATCATTACAGCTGCTGCTTGTTGGATTAATCCAGTCATGCATACATTGCTTGCCCCTATATTTAAAGGAAACTTTTCAGCAGGATTGTGCTCAGTAACCTACAGACACTGTCAGGTTAGCGCCGTTATACTGATTAAAATGATACCTTGGTTGATCAAATCCATCTTGTGCTTGTTGTTTAATCTTTATTTTCAGTTAATGAGATTATCGTGCTTCGTGGCGGCCTGTGGAGTGAATCTTTATGTGGTGCATTGCTTACATATTCATCAGTATGGTCTTATGACCTGTCACTGATAACTCACTGACCTGCCCCCTATTTTACATACTGAATATCATATATTTTGAAAAAAAATAATCACATTCAGCAGGTAGGCGCCGGTAGTGTAGCCTGCGCTGCAGCATAATCGCATCTATAATGTTCATTTAATTATTTCATTTGGTGACACAAATTTATTCCGAAAAAAAATTCTCTCAAAATGGCACCGTCCGCACCTACACAGTAGCATCTATCGACGATTGGAGGAGACATTTTTTTTTTCCTCTAGCAAAATGGATATTATAAATGAAATCATGCTATAGCGCACTTGCTGCCACCTGCCTGCTGAATGTGATTTTTTTTTCAAAACATATTATATCTAGTTTTTAGTATAATGACCCCACAAGACCACCCCAAAGCATGAGATTCTCAAGAACTGAAAACTACAAATAAAGATTAAACAAAAACCACAAGACGGATTTCATCAGTCAGGTATCATGTTAATGAGCATAACGGTGTCGACCTGATAGTGTCTGTAGGATACTGTGCGCAATAGTGATGAGTGAACGTGCTTGCCATTACTCAGTACTCACCCGAGTATCACTATGCTCGGTGTACTCGACGAGCACCGAGTATTTCCGGGATTATTCGGCGGGAGCTCGGGTCTCCGTCCTGCAATTTTGGCGCTCTTTAGAGCGCCAATGACAATGCAGGGATTGGCAGCCATGCACTGTAATGTCACAGCCATCTTTGTTGTGGTATTACAGTGATTGGCTTGCCGCACAGCTTGATCAGGTCTATAAGCGACCTGGCGCCGCCCTGCTTGCCGCATTCTGCTCCGGACTTAGTGAGTGTAGGGAGAGCTGCTGCTGAGATAGGGTCAGAATCGTGCTTTTAAGAGTTAGTGTAGGTCTGCAACTCTTCAGTCCACAACAATTGTGTCATTGCCAACTTGTTGACACAATTTAGTTGTGCCGAAAAAAATCAAGGCCACATTTAGATCAGTCTGTTATCTTACTTTCGACTCTGCAAAAACTCTTACTGTTTCACTTATTCATTCTCGTCTGGACTATTGTAACTCTCTACTAATTGGCCTTCCTCTTACCAAACTCTCCCCTTTCCAATCTGTCCTGAATGCTGCAGCCAGGATCATATTCCTCACCAACCGTTACACCGATGCCTCTACCTTGTGCCAGTCATTACACTGGTTACCCATCCAATCCAGAATCCAGTACAAAACTATTACCCTCATCCACAATGCACTCCATGGCTCAGCACCACCCTACATCTCCTCCCTGGTCTCAGTCTACCACCCTACCTGTGCTTTCCGTTCTGCTAATGACCTGAGGTCAGCATCCTCAATAATCAGAACCTCTCACTCCTGTCTCCAAGACTTTTCACGTGCTTCGCCAATTCCTTGGAATGCACTACCTAGGAATACAATTATTTTCCAATCCCCACAGTTTTAAGCACATCCTAAAAATGCATTTGTTCAGACTGGCCTTCCGCCTCAACGCATTAGCCTAATTAACCCTGTGTGGCCCATTCAAAAAACTTCAACCATAATCAGGTTCCTCGCATCATGTTCTCATACACTTTATACAGTTAATAGCACTCTGTGTCTGTACTGTTACATATTTAGGCTGATAACCGGTTCATGCAGCTTTACATGAACACCCGATTCTTACACTATGGCTGGTCCGAACAACGAAAGCAATTGTTACCATCCTCCTCTCGTGTCTCCCCTTTGTCCTCGTAGATTGTAAGCTTGCGAGCAGGGCCCTCACTCCTCTTGGTATCTATTTTGAACTGTGATTTTTGTGATGCTACAATGTCTATTGTCTGTACAAATCCCCTCTATAATTTGTAAAGCACTGCGTAATATGTTGGCACTATATAAATAAAATTATTATTATCTGAGGCTGACAGCTGGTGTATCGGTGGTGGTGGAAAAATCGTTATTTCACATGCATTTGTATCATAGTTGTATGTGCTAGCCTTTGTTCTTCTTTTTTTTTTTTTCAAAAATTCACCCCCCCCCAAAAAAAAAAAATTTATACAGTCCGTTATGTCAGGCTGAGGCTTGGTGTATCTGTATTTGAAAAATCTTAGCTTTGCAGGCATAAATTCCATAGTTCTGTCTGCTAGCCTTGTTCCACTTTTTTTTTTTTTTTTAAATTCTCCAAAAACCCAAAAAAATAATACAGTCTGTTATGTCAGGCTGAGGCTTGTTGAATCTGTGGTGGAAAAATTGTAGCTTCGCAGGCATAAGTTTCATAGTTTTGTCTGCTAGCCTTGTTCCACTCTTTTTTTTAATTGTAAAAATTCTCCAAAACCAACCAAAAAATTATACAGTCTGTTATGTCCAGCTGAGACCTGTCACATCTGTGGTGGAAAAATAGTAGCTTCGCAGGCATAAGTTTCATAGTTTTGTCTGCTAGCCTTGTTCCACTCTTTCAAAAAAAAAGAAAAAATTCTCTAAAAAACAAAACAAAAATGTATACAGTCTGTTATATCAGGCTGAGGCCTGTTGTATCTCTGGTGGGAAAATCGTAGCTTTGAAGGCATACTGATCAGATATAATTTTGCTCCAAATAAATACATTTGTATTGAGATTTTCAAATATTTCGGTAGTCCATTTAAAATGGGCAAAGCAAGTGACAGGGAAGTGGAGGTGAAGCTGATGTTGCATGCAGAGGACAAGGCCGTGGCCAAGCTGAAAGTGGTCCAAGGCAAAGACCCACCTGTTCGCACTCGACCTTCCTGTCCCAGTTTATAAGGGACCGCAGCACACCACTATTGAAGCCAGAGCAGTGTGAAACGGTTGTTGGTTGGATAGCGGTTAATGTATTTTGCATAAATTAGCTTCACAAAAAAGCCCCCAAAAATTGAATACAGTTTGTTATGTCAGGCTGAGGCCTGCCTGGTGTTTGGGTTTGGAAAATCGTAGATTTGCAGGCATATTGATCAGATATTAATTCGCTACTAATAAATATATTTGTGTTGAGCATTTTAAATAGTTCAGTAGTCCATTTAAAATGGGCAAGGCAAGGGATCGGGGAAGTGAACGTGATGATGATGGTGCATGTAGAGGACAAGGCCGTGGCCAAGGTAAAAGTGGGCAACAACAAAGACCCACATCTTCTCGCTTGACCTTCCTGTCCCAGTTTCTAGGGGACCGCAGCACACCACTATTGAAACCAGAGCAGTGTGAAACGGTTGTTGGTTGGATAGCGGATAATGCTTCCAGTCACTTAGCTACTATCCTCACCACCATGTCTTCCACATGGTCAAGTCTGAGTAGCCGTGACTGTGGACGGGATATTACTCACCCTGATCCTCCTTCCTCCCAACATGCCGAGTTCCCTGAGAGAACTGATCCCACACTTGGACACTCCAAAGAGCTGTTCAGTTTTCCCTTTAAAGATTCCAGACTCTCAGCCGGTCAACCTGAAGTGGGGCAGATGAGATCGCATGTAGCGATGCCCAAACATTTTAACAGCCACGGTCACACAAAGGCGATGGTGGTAAAGTGCAATAATATACACCTAGGTGTATACAGGTAGGCGCTGAAAAAATAGCAAAAAGAGATGAAAACTACATGTGTCCTTTAAAATGAATGACCACTTATAAAATGTCCCACTGTGTTGTGGTCTAATACCTGGATCGATACAGGTATACCCCCGATATGCTCACTTCATATAACCGAGGAGTTAGTGCATAGAAGATCTTTTTACCTCCTTTTATGCACTAACTCCTCGATTATATGAAGTGAGCATATCGGGGGTATACCCGTATCGATCCAGGTATTAGACCACAACACAGTGGGACATTTTATAAGTGGTCATTCATTTTAAAGGACACATGTAGTTTTCATCTCTTTTTGCTATCTTTTCAGCGCGTACCTGTATACACCTAGGTGTATATTATTGCAGATTCATTTGTTTACAAACTATTTGTGGAGGTCTGTTGGTATCGCTGCAGGAATTTATAATAGCTGTAACACTCTGCGCCACCATCTAAAAGATTTTACATAGATGGTGGGAAAGTGTACAAAGGTGGACGATGATGAGACACAATTGCCAGAAAGTCAGGAGGAGGAGCAGGGTGCGGATGTGGAAGACGAGGTGGTGGATGACATAGTGACTGACCCAACCTGGCAGGAGGACATGCAGAGCGAGGACAGCAGCGCACATGGGGAAGGAGCTATATCACCCCAACAGGCAGGAAGCAGCAGTGTGGTTATTCTACCTATATACAGCACTATTTTGCATTGAAAAAATAAAAAATACAGGCCACATATTTGGTAGTGTGGTATTTCCGAGACAGGCCTCGTATATCTGCGTGCTCCAAGTTTGGGCTTTTCAGGCCAGTTTTCCACTGTTTTTGCTGTCTGTTACGCTAATTATATACAGCACTATTTTCCAGACCCCCCAAAAAATGCAGGCCACATATTTGACAGTGTGGTATTTCCGTTACAGGCCTCATATATCTGTGTGCTCCAAGTTTGGGCATTTTAGGCCCCTGTTTCCCAGGGGAAGGAATAGGGGAACGGGCAGGCCACATTACCAAGGAAAAGGGGGGGTGTTTAGACAGGGAACCTGGCTGTAAGTTGAGGGAATAAAAAATGCAAAGCAGGAGTGAGTATCCAGCTGTCAGCGTGTGAGCAGCAAGGGGGGCTGTGCACTAGGCACCTGAAGTGTTGGCGCTGCGACCAACTGCAACAGACAGACCCGGTGACCTAGAGGCAGGAGGGCCAACTTAAGAAAAAGCGCGCACGACAGCAGAGATTTTTGTCATGAACAAGCAGCGCATAGGAGGCTGAGCAGTTTGCTCCGTCCTTAGAGCACTGGCGCCGCAAAGGACTGTTCCTGTTTGCTCCTGCCAATAAAAGCGGTACTGCCAGAAAGTGAGGAGCCATGTGTCCAGTGACCTCCAGAGAGCGAGGCACCGTGCGCTCCATGACCATGAGTACAGCGCACGTACGCAGCAGTGAAAGCCAGCTCATGCTCCGTGTTCAGCTTTGCTAAACAATAGTTAAAGGGCACAGAGGAATGACAGAGGACGTTGGTACAATCAGAAACGTACTCCCTCAGCATTTTCACAAACTTTGCACTCCTTGTGAGAGTCCCCCACGCCTCAGGGCCAGGGCGATTGGATGGTCTGAGAAGACTCCCCGAACTTTGCCAGTGTTCCACTGCCTCTGCTGGATTGGAGTTGTGTCTCTCTCACCTGTACTCCTTGCTTGGCCAGCGAACTGTGACCTCTTCTGCCAGCGTTTTCAGATGGGAAATAATTCAGGAAAGGCCCTATGGTCCTCCAACATTGTAGTACACCTCTCTGCCTCTGGAATAAGAGATATAAAGTTCTCCTTGTAGCATGGGTCTAGAAGTGTCACCAATCAATTTTGTCTGTCACCCAAAATTTTGAGAACGCAAGGGTAACGGGAAAGGCAGCGTAACATAAACTCAGCCATGTGTACAAGACTGGTAACAGTTGATACTTCCGTGTCCTCACCAAGAGGACAACTGACCATAGTCTCCCCCTCCTCCTTGTCCTCAGACCTCCACGACATTCGACAAACCTCAGTAATATCATTGTAAATACATTATTGCAAATACATTCCCCTGTAGTTTTTATCTCCCCCACCTCATTGTAGACTGTAAGTTGTCATGAGCAGGATCGTTTTTTTTGGGTTTAATTGTTATCGTTGTTTCTTAGTGTAGATTGTAAGCTGTCATGAGCAGGGTAGTTTTATTTCTGTTTATTTATTGTATTATTGTTATCGTTGTTACTTAGGACTGTTGTATTTGAAACTGTAAATATGTTGACGCTATATAAATAACTATAAATATTAATATTAGAACACAGAGAAGCAGGATGGATATGTTAATTATGGTGTCATTGCTGATCACCATCTTGGTGAATTCCTCAAAGTTTTGGAGGATGTTGCATATGTCTGACATCTATGTCCACTCCTGAGATCTTTTGTGTGAAGTCAGAACTGAATACCGACGGCCTTGTTGATGCTGGTAGTCAACAACTGCCTTCTCCTCACAAATCTTTTCCAAAATATGCAGTGTAGAGTTCTAATGCTTGGGGAAGATATCACATACCAGTCTGTGAGCCCAAAGCTGCAAGCGCTGCAGAAGCACGGCAAGAGCGGATGAAGCTCTAGCTGACTTTCTAAAATGGGTATGCAGAGCCTCGTTCTTTTCCTAGCAGATCTGGCACCTCCCTGCCGCTTTTCAGAAATCGTTGAACAATGAAGTTAAGCACATGCGCCAGGCATGGCATGTGTGTGAGCTTGCCTCGACACAGAGCAACCACCAAGTTCCAGCCTTTGTCACACACGACCATGCCTGGCTGTAGGTTCAGTGGTGTCGGCCACAGATCTGCCTGCTGTTTCAGGGCTCTCCACAACTCTTCATCATTGTGCGATTTGTCACCTAAGCATATTAGCTTCAGCGCAGCCTGTTGCTTCTTGGCTGAGGCAGTGCTGCAGTGCTTCCAGCTTGTGACTGATGTTACTTTCAGAGGTGGAGGCTGAAGAGGATGCGAAGAAGGAGGAGGTGCAGAAGCTGTAGACTGTGGGGGCAACCCAGATTGATGTAGGGTCCGCAATACTCAGGGTTGGGAGGACGTGCACCATCCCAAGGTCTGACTGGATCACGGCTTCCACTATGTTACTCCAGTGTGCTGTTAGTGAGATGTATCGTAACTGACCACAAGAACTTGTCCACGTGTCTATGGTTAGGTGGACTTTCCTAATAACAGCATTGTGGAGGGCACGGGTAATGTTGTGGGACACTTGCCTGTGTAATGCCTGGATGGCACACCGGTACAAATAGTCCCGCATGTTCAGGACCTCGGGGTGATCCTCGACTCTGCTCTCTCTTTCAAGATACATATAGAAGCCCTTGCCTCCTCCTGCCCACTACAACTCAAAAACATTTCCAGAATCTGTACATTCCAAGAAACTGCAAAAATGTTTGTGCACGCCCTCATGATCTCCCACCTCCACTATTGCAACCTTCTACTCTCTAGTCTCCCCTCTAGCACTCTTGCACCACTCCAATCTATCCTAAAGTCTGATGCCCGAGTAATCCAACTGTCCCTCTGTTATTCCCCAGCCTCTCTGCCAGGCCCTTTACTGCCTTCCAATTGCCCAGAGGCTACAGTTCAAAACCCTAACTATGACATACAAAGCCTCCACAACCTGTCTCCATACATCTGTAACATGGTCTCCCAATGTCCGACTGGGTTATGGCTTCCTCCACGCCAACCCAGCGTGCCGTTAGCGAGATGTACCATCCCTGCTCACAAGCACTTGTCCATGTGTCCGTGGTTAGGTGCACTTTCCCTGTAACAACATTATTGAGGGCCCGGGTAATGTTGTGGGACATGTGCTTGCTTGTGTAATGCTGTGACAGCAGACTGGGAAAAATTGTGGCGGCTGGGTAACGAGTGCCTTGTGATGGTCACCTCCATCAGGTTGCGGAAAGCTTACGTCTCCCATGGGCCTAAAATGCAACATTTAGAGCGCAAGCAGACAAGAGATGTGTGAATTTAGTATTGTGGCGTTGGCTGCGTATTTCCGCTTGCGTTACAAGGACTGGGGTATGGACAGCTGAACGCTGCGCTGGGACAAGGACGTGGACATGCTTGTTGATGGTGCTAGTTCAGTTTGTGTGCAACTGCGGGGTGCAGGGCATGAGGCGTCTTTGCATGCACCATGGACAGGGGATGTGCTTGCACGCACAACATCGGAAGAAGCAGTGGTATCACTCAGAGACACTGTTGGTTGAACATAAGGCTCCATGAACAAAGTTGGGTGCTTTGCTGCCATGTGCCTGATCATGCTTATGGTGGTTAGGAAGGGAGTTTTGTTACCCCTGCTGATGCGGACATGGCCGGTGGTGCAAATGGCCTTTTTGGGGTTATCGGCAGAGTCTTTAAAAAGCAACCAGGCTGTTATGGGGACATTCAGTGTCTCCCTCTCCTCACCTCGAACCCGGTCTTTCGGTGTTCCCCAAGGCTCAGTTCTAGTACCCCTACTCTTCTCCATCTACACCTTCGGCCTGGGAGAGCTGATGTAATGGCACAGTTTGCAATATCATCAGTACGCCGAAGACACTCAGATCTACCTATCTGTACCTGACATCACCTCCTTACTGACCAAACTCACAAGTCTTCTCGCTATTTCATCCTACTTTTCTGCTTGCTTTCAAAAAGTGGACATGGACTAAACAGAATACATCATCTTTCAACCATCTCACGCTAAATAGAAATGAAATCTGTGTGTGCATCATTCTGTACCACTTTAGTAAGAGGGAAAGTTTGCCCAATAGAAAATGATTTTCCAGACATTCACGGCCTTTTTTGCACATTTTTTGCAGCTGTGATCTTCATCTTTTTGATGTGGATATGGTAAATTTCAAAGTCGTCATCAATACCATCATCGTCCATATCTTGTAAAGAGGAAATCTGGTGTTTCCCAGGGCATTTGTTATCTACGTTTAGTGGCATTCATTTAACAGTGTTCATTACACTAGAACAAATAATTTTCGACTGTGACATTTGTATATTATTGGTGATATGTATGGGTGAAGATGAAGCTTGTGCCACGGGTGTGTTTATAGTTACGGATGGTGCACTCCTCTTTAAACTTATTTTTTCACAAGCATCCATCAGTTTGTTTGGTTTTCGTCCAACACTGCTCTGCTTTCTCTAATTCAGCATCTCGCGAACATGTTGCACTTTGCTCTTTAGACAGACACGTGCGTCTTTGGCAACATATTTTTGACAGGCATTTTTTAGGCCCAGTTTAACACTCGCATCTGTTACACCGATCTTCTGACGGGCATGGTAATTGGTTGTGGCTAAACGACTAATCATTGTAGGCTGTATCCTGGATCTCAAACCAAAAGAACAGAGAGTCTTTTAGGAAAGGACCGAGATAGCAATACCAATTATTGTTTGTGCCACACAAAAGGTCTAATATACAAACTGCCTCTTCACATATGAATAGTTCTTGCACTCAAGTGCTACCTATTTTGGATAGCAATTCTAAAAGTCAATGTTGCCCCTTTAACATGCCTTGTCTCATGACTTAGGATAACAAGCCAAACCAGACTATAATAATAATAATTTATAATAATAATTTTATTTCTATAACGCCAAGATATTCCACAGCTCTTTACAATTCTGAGGCTATGTGTACAAACAAGATAAGACATTACGGAGTAACACAGTTATCACATACCAAGAGGTGTGAGGGCCCTGCTCACAAGCCACAATCTATGAGAAAATAGGTGAGGTACAAAATGTAAACGGTAATATGTGCTTTTATTACCGTATATGTTCTATCCTTGAATATAATAAATAGGGTATTCAAATAATACTGCGTGAACTGGTCACCAGCAGAGTGCTAATGAGTGCACGGAGGGTGTGTCAATAGATGATACAAGGGACCAGATTCTGACGAAAATGTAGGAAGGGCAAAGAGGGAATAGTTAGATTAAGTGAGGTGATGCCAGTATAAAGAATTGTGTTTTTAAAGCACTCTTAAAACTGTGTCTACTGGGAATCAACTGAATTGTCCTGCATAGTGCATTCTAGAGCACTGGTGCAGCACAAGAGGAGTGGGTGGTTTGAGTTATAGAGGATGCTATTTTTATATCATTAGTTGAATGGAAAGATGAGGTTGTGTGGTAGACAGAGATGAGGGAGGAGATGTAGGGCGGTGCAGAATTTTGCAGATCTTTGTGGATGATGGGTGTATATTCTATTCTTCAGTGAATGGAAAACCAGTGGGTGGAGGCATAAGTGTAGGGTTTGGACAGAAGTGTGATACTGGCTGCTGCATTCAGGCTTGATTAGAGAGTGAACAGTTTAGAAAGAGGGAGAAGAATTAGCAGAGTGTTGAAATAGTCAGGACGAGAATAAATATGAGCAACAGAAAGAGTTTTTTCAAAGGTAATGAAAGGTCAAATTCTAGAGATGTTTTAGAGGTGCAGATGACGGGAGCGATCGGATATAGAGAGTGAAGCAAAGATCTGAGTCAAATATAACCCAGAGACAGCCGGCAGTCTGCTTGGGAGTTAATGGTAGAACAGCACACTGAAATGTTAATATTGGGTTTAAGAAGGTTAGTATAGGCATGAAACACAAGGAGTCATTTTTTTGACACATTCAGTTTTAGATATAGGGTGGACATGATCAGGCTCTGACTGGCCCACAGGGTAACAGGGTAATCCCCCAGTGAGCCCCTGTGTAGATCACGGCCCCCAACCCCACTGTATGGGCAGTACTTGGCATAATTCACTCAACACAGAAAAAAGCAGCATCTCATCGTTCATTAACCATGCTACCCAGTTTATTATTATATAGAGATACTAGCTGAAGAGCCCGGCGTTGCCTGGGCATAGTAAATATCTGTGGTTAGTTATAACACCTCACTTCTCTTATTTTCCCATCACGCCTCTCATTTTCCCCCTCACATCTTTCATTTTCCCCCTCACATCTCTCATTTTCCCCCTCACTCCTCTTATTTCCCCCTCACTCCTCTCATTCCCCCCTAACACTTGTCATTTCGACCTCACATCTGTCATTTTCCGATCACTCTACTGTTTTCCCTCACTCCTCTCATTTTGCACTCACACCTTCTCATTTTCACCTCACACCTCTCATTTTCACCTCACACCTCTAATTTTCACCACAGTATATACAGGTTTGTCATCTCCCTTATATAGTATACACCTTTATTTAATCTCCTGTATATACTATATACCTGTATGTCATTTCCCCTGTATATAGTATATACCTGCATGTCATCTCCCCTGTAAATAGTATATACCTGCTGTATGTCATCTCCTGTATATTGTATATACTTGTGTCATCTCCTCCTGTATATAGTATATACCTGTATGCCATCTCTTCTGTATATAGTATATACCTGTATGTCATCTCCTCCTATATATAGTATATACCTGTATGTAATTTCCCCTGTATATAGTGTATACCTGCATGTCATCTCCCCTGTATATAGTATATACCTGTATGTCATCTCCTGTATATAGTATATACCTGTATGTCATCTCCCCTGTATATAGTATATACCTGCTGTATGTCATCTCCTCCTCTATATACCTATGTGTCATCTCCTCTTTATATAGTATATACCTGTATGTCATCTCCTGTATCTAGTATATACCTGTGTGTCATCTGCTCCTGTATATAGTATATACCTGTGTGTCATCTCCCCTGTATATAGTATGTACCTGTATGTCATCTCCTCCTGTATTAGACCTCGTTCACACGTTATTAGGTCATTATTTTTACCTCAGTATTTGTAAGCTAAATTGGCAGCCTGATAAAACCCCAGCCAACAGGAAGCCCTCCCCACTGGCAGTATATATTAGCTCACACATACACATAATAGACAGGTCATGTGACTGACAGCTGCCTTATTTCCTATTTGGTACATTTGTTGCTCTTGTAGTTTGTCTGCTTATTAATCAGATTTTTATTTTTGAAGGATAATACCAGACTTGTGTGTGTTTTAGGGTGATTTTCATGTGTCAAGTTGTGTGTGTTGAGTTACGTGTGGCGACATGCATGTAGCGACTGTTGTGAGATGAGTTTTGTGTGGCGACATGCGTGTAGCAACTTTTTGTGTGTCGAGTTGCATGTGACAGGCTAGTGTAGCAAGTTGTGTGCAGCAAGTTTTGCGCATGACGAGTTTTGCGCGTGGCGAGTTTTATGTGTGGTTGAGTATGTGCAAGTTTTGTGTGTTGCAACTTTTGTTCATGTGGCAATTTTTCCGCATGTGCCAGTTTTGCGTGTGGCGAGTTTTCCATGGGGTGAGTTTTGCACGTGTGGCTAGTTTTGCGTGAGCCTAGTTTTGCATGTGGCGAATTTTGCACGTGGTGAGTTTTGAGCAGTGACTTTTGTGTTTCGACTTTTATGTGGCGAGGTTGGTGTATGTGTGGTGAAATGTGTGCTGAGGGTGGTATATGTGTTCAAGCACGTGGTAGTGTGTGGCGCATTTTGTGTGTGTGTTCATATCCCCGTGTGTGGTGAGTATCCCATGTCGGGGCCCCACCTTAGCAACTGTACGGTATATACTCTTTGGCGCCATTGCTCTCATTCTTTAAGTCCCCCTTGTTCACATCTGGCATCTGTCAATTTGCCTCCAACACTTTTCCTTTCACTTTTTCCCCATTATGTAGATAGGGGCAAAATTGTTTGGTGAATTGGAAAACCCGGGGTTAAAATTTCACCTCTCAACATAGCCTATGACACTCTCGGGGTCCAGACGTGTGACTGTGCAAAATTTTGTGAAGGAACAGATGATTGGCCTCGGGGAGACCAAAACATCCAACACCGCGGAGACACCATCACGTGTTTCTCAACGCAGTGATCCAGAACACTGCCCCCAACCCTTATGGGAAATATGCAAATGCATGCAGGATAGCTGCGGAGACACCATCACGTGTTTCTCAACGCAAGCAGTGAATAGCCAGACCTTTCCCCGGGAAGGAACAACCACGGGAAGGGCAGCATCCCATAAAGGAAAACATCCAATACAGGAAAACCACCTATGCCAAGCATGGTATCCATCCACAGACAGCTGTTTCGGGGTGTTTGCCCCTCATCAGTGTGGAGTAGGAATCTGGCTATTAGGAGCAGTGCCTAGTAAAAGGCTGTGAAGGATCAGATGATTGGCCTCGGGGAGACCAAAACATCCAACACCGCGGAGACACCATCACGTGTTTCTCAACGCAGTGATCCAGAACACTGCCCCCATCCCTTATGGGAAATATGCAAATGCATGCAGGATAGCTGCGGAGACACCATCACGTGTTTCTCAACGCAAGCAGTGAATAGCCAGACCTTTCCCCGGGAAGGAACAACCACGGGAAGGGCAGCATCCCATAAAGGAAAACATCCAATACAGGAAAACCACCTATGCCAAGCATGGTATCCATCCACAGACAGCTGTTTCGGGGTGTTTGCCCCTCATCAGTGTGGAGTAGGAATCTGGCTATTAGGAGCAGTGCCTAGTAAAAGGCTGTGAAGGAACAGATGATTGGCCTCGGGGAGACCAAAACATCCAACACCGCGGAGACACCATCACGTGTTTCTCAACGCAGTGATCCAGAACACTGCCCCCATCCCTTATGGGAAATATGCAAATGCATCCCGGGGAAAGGTCTGGCTATTCACTGCTTGCGTTGAGAAACACGTGATGGTGTCTCCGCAGCTATCCTGCATGCATTTGCATATTTCCCATAAGGGATGGGGGCAGTGTTCTGGATCACTGCGTTGAGAAACACGTGATGGTGTCTCCGCGGTGTTGGATGTTTTGGTCTCCCCGAGGCCAATCATCTGTTCCTTCACAGCCTTTTACTAGGCACTGCTCCTAATAGCCAGATTCCTACTCCACACTGATGAGGGGCAAACACCCCGAAACAGCTGTCTGTGGATGGATACCATGCTTGGCATAGGTGGTTTTCCTGTATTGGATGTTTTCCTTTATGGGATGCTGCCCTTCCTGTGGTTGTTCCTTCCCGGGGAAAGGTCTGGCTATTCACTGCTTGCGTTGAGAAACACGTGATGGTGTCTCCGCAGCTATCCTGCATGCATGTGCAAAATTTTGTGCCTGTAGCTGCGACGGTGCAGATGCCAATCCCGGACATACACACATACATACACACACACACACATTCAGCTTTATATATTAGATATATTAGATAGGTAAATGTGTGAACGAAGGTAGTATAATATTTGCATGCAGGTGAAAAGTGGGCCCCCCAAAGTCAATGTTATTGGTGGGCCCTTGTCACCCCAGTCTGACACTGGACATGATGTTAGTGACAGTTGCCTGACAATGAGTTGTATTTTGTAGCAATACTGGGACGATGTCAGGAGAAAATATGTATAATTGGGTGTCATCAGCATAAGATGGTTGTATTATTATTAAAGGCCTTCAGCTCTGTGAGAAGATCATGCTTAAAACATACAATGCCCTTCACCTCTCCAAACAAACTTATTTCAACACCCTCATCACCTCACTGTTCAATAACCCTAAACGTCTCTTTGACACTTTTCATTCCCTACTAAACCCAAGAGTGCAGGCAAAGATAAAATTGACCACATCTGACAGGAAATTATCTCCTAATCCCCTCAGACTATGCACTGTCCTCCGTCACCCACTGCATCTAGCTCACTCTCTGATTTTGAACCAGTTACAGAAGAAGAAGTAATCAGGCTCTTTGCATCTTCTCGCCCAACCACTTGCACCAGTGACCCCATTCCGTCACATCTCCTCCAGTTCCTATCCCCTGCTGTCACCTCTCACCTAACAAAAATATTCAACCTTTCTCTCTCTTCCAGTATCTTTCCCTCCTCATTTAAGCATGCCATCATATATCCATTACTTAAAAAACCATCCCTCGACCAAAACTGTGCCGCTAACTATAGACCTGTCTCTAAACTCCACTTCATCTCCAAACTCCTCGAATTCCTTTTCCACTCCCGTCTTATCCACTATCTCTCAAATAACTCTCTTCTCGACCCTCTTCAATCTGGTTTCCACTCTTTACACTCTACTGAAACTGCCCTCCCTAAAGTCTCTAATGATGTACTAAACTACATGCTAATTCTGTTGGATCTCTCTGCAGCATTCGACACTGTGGACCATCAGCTCCTCCTCACTATGTTACACTGCATCGGCCTCAAGTACACCGTTCTCTCTTGGTTCTCCTCCTATCTCTGTGACCGCTCCTTCACTGTATCCTTTGGTGGTTCCTCCTCCTCTCACCTTGCCCTTACTGTTGGGGTTCCTCAAGGATCAGTCCAAGGCCCCCTCCTCTTCTCTTTGTATACTGCCCCTATTGGACAAACAGTCAGTAGATTTGTGTTCCAGTACCATCTCTATGCTGATGACACTCAATTATACACTTCTGCTCCTGATATCACGCCTGCCTTTCTAGAAAACACCAGTAATTGTCTTACCGCTGTCTCCAACATCATGTCCTCCCTCTGTCTGAAACTGAACCTGTCAAAAACTGAACTCCTCGTGTTTCCGACCTCTACTAACCTACCCTTGCCTGACATTGCCATCTCTGTGTGTGGTTCCACCATTACTCCCAAGCAACATGCCCACTGCTTTGGGATCATACTTGATTTTGAGCTTTCATTCACCCCTCACATCCGCTCACTGGCTCGCTCTTCTTATCTGCACCTCAAAAACATTTCTAGAATCCTCCGTTTTCTTTCTTTTGACTCTGCAAAAACTCTTACTGTTTCACTTATTCATTCTCGTCTGGACTATTGTAACTCTCTACTAATTGGCCTCCCTCTTACCAATCTCTCCCCTCTCCGATCTGTTCTGAATGCTGCAGCCAGGATTTTATTCATATTCCTCACCAATCATTATACTGATGCCTCTACCTTGTGCCAGTCATTACACTGGTTACCCATCCACTCCAGAATCCAGTACAAAATTATTACTCTCATCCACAAAGCTCTCCATGGCTCAGCATCACCCTACATCTCCTCCCTGGTCTCTGTCTACCACCCTACCCGTGCCCTCCTTTCTGCTAATGACCTGAGGTTAACATCCTCATTAATCATAACCTCCCACTCCCGTCTCCAAGACTTTTCACGTGCTGCGCCAATTATTTGGAATGCACTTTCCAGGTTAATATGATTAATCCCAGGGCCGGCTCCAGGTTTTCATGGGCCCTTGGGCGACAGAACCTCAGTGGGCCCCCTTGTGGAGCAAATCATGTGGCGACAGTAAAACAGCAGGGACCACAGAGACCCAAATATTTTATTTAGAAAAAAACTATGTAAACTTTATAAAAACACTAGTGCAAAATAGAGAAAGTGCAATATATCAGGGAAACTTTTGATAAATTTGCTTCTCTGTAAGTTGTAAAAGACTTTTTTGACTTTTTTGTAAAAGACATTCAAAGACTGCCGCAAGGAACACGGACATGCTGCGATCTTAAAAGAAGCGCCACATGTCCGGAGTCGCAGGGCCGCCGGGTGCGTGTTACCACGCATAGCGGAGACGGGATTTCATAAAATCCCCTTCACTATGCTGGAACATCTGGACGCTGCGTGTTTGACGCTGTGGCCCCACGCAGCGTCAAACACGCAGCGTTTACTTAACGTGGACACATACCCTAACCGTTCCCATCACCAGATCACACATCTAGCCGGCAGCTTTTGTTTTGGCCAAAAGATTTTGTAAGCCGCCACCATAACACGGTAGACTCTTTTGGTGAGGCCCTACTCTGCTGTAACCTATTAAATATTTGTTAAAATATGCAATACAATTTAGGTATATTTTTATTTATTTTTCAATTTTTAAAATGACCAATAATATCACATAAAAAGAACAAATACCGCTACACCATGACCAGATGACATATTACCACCACAGTGATCGAATAATATCACATACAAAGAACAAATACCGCTACACCATGACCAGATGACATATTACCACCACAGTGATCGAATAATATCACATACAAGGGACAAATACCGCAACACCATGTCCAGACCACATATTACCACCACATAGTGACTGAATACTACAATTCTGATCAGTAATAAAAAAAAAGCACCACACTATCACCATCAGTGCCATTATACACAGGAGATCTGTACTTAGTATGCAGTGTCTGTGTAGAGGTAATACAGTGATCACTAGTGAGATTATACACAGGAGCTCTGTATATAGTATACAGTGTATAGTGTCAGTGTATAGGTAACACTGACTTACCAGTGACGTCTCTAGGTTAAGTCCTTCATCTTTCATCCAGCACAGACCGCCATCATGTCTTCCAGCCAGGACTCGTCTCTGCAGGAAATAACAGAGTTATCTCGCGCTCCGCTTGTAGAACACATTACTTAATTTTTCCGAACTTCTACATTACACCGCATAAAGAAAAAGAGGCGACATAGTGTCACTCTACACAGTAACAGGACCGCCCCCTCATTTAAAACAGTGTCCTCAAAAAATAAATACATCACTGCAGTAATAATATCCCTTAATTAGTCCCTATGGTAATAATATTCCCCATCCTGGCCCCCGTGTGTCTCATTCCTGGCGTCAGCCATATGTTCTCCCATCCTGCCCTCATGAGTATCCTTTCTGCACCATATGATCTCCCCATCCTGCCCCATCTGTCTCCATCGTATCCATCCTGCCCCATGATCCTGCCCCATCTGTCTCCAATCCTGCCTCCAGTGTCTCCAATCATGCCCGTATCACCATTCTGCCCCGTCTCCAATCAGGCCCCCATTTCTGCAATCATGCCCCCTGTGTCTCAATTCTGCCCCATCTGTTTCCATTCCTGCCCCAGTGTCTCCAGTCATGCCCCAGTGTCTCCAGTCATGCCGCCATGTCTGTCATCCTGCCCCTTGTCTCCAATCATGCCGTTTCTCCTTTCTGCCCCCGTGTCCAGCTTTCTGCCCCCGTGTCCAGCGCTCTGCCCCCTCCTGTGTCCAGCGCTCTGCCCCCTCCTGTGTCCAGCGCTCTGCCCCCTCCTGTGTCCAGCGCTCTGCCCCCTCCTGTGTCCAGCGTTCTGCCCCCTCCTGTGTCCAGCGTTCTGCCCCCTCCTGTGTCCAGCGTTCTGCCCCCTCCTGTGTCCAGCGTTCTGCCCCCTCCTGTGTCCAGCGTTCTGCCCCCTCCTGTGTCCAGCGCTCTGCCCCCTCCTGTGTCCAGCGTTCTGCCCCCTCCTGTGTCCAGCGTTCTGCCCCCTCCTGTGTCCAGCGTTCTGCCCCCTCCTGTGTCCAGCGTTCTGCCCCCTCCTGTGTCCAGCGCTCTGCCCCCCCCTGTGTCCAGCGTTCTGCCCCCCCTGTGTCCAGCGTTCTGCCCCCTCCTGTGTCCAGCGTTCTGCCCCCTCCTGTGTCCAGCGTTCTGCCCCCTCCTGTGTCCAGCGTTCTGCCCCCTCCTGTGTCCAGCGTTCTGCCCCCTCCTGTGTCCAGCGTTCTGCCCCCTCCTGTGTCCAGCGTTCTGCCCCCTCCTGTGTCCAGCGTTCTGCCCCCTCCTGTGTCCAGCGCTCTGCCCCCTCCTGTGTCCAGCGTTCTGCCCCCTCCTGTGTCCAGCGTTCTGCCCCCTCCTGTGTCCAGCGTTCTGCCCCCTCCTGTGTCCAGCGTTCTGCCCCCTCCTGTGTCCAGCGTTCTGCCCCCTCCTAAAAGTAAAAAAAAAAAAACACTACATACTCACCGTCTGTTGCCCGTCACGTCCCCTGGAGCTTGCCGTACTGACTGTCTCAGCGCCGTCCGGCCGTAAAGCAGAGCCCAGCGGTGAACCTGCAGTAACAGCGGTTCACCGCTGGGCACCGCTGTTACGGCCGGCCGGTGCTGAGACACAGTCAGTGCGGCAAGCGCCGAGGGACATGAAGGACGACAGAAGGTGCGTATGTAGTGTTTTTTTTTTTTTTACATGGGGACTTCGGCATCGCTGAAGACAGTTTCAGCGATGCCGAAGTCGCTTGGTCGCTGGAGAGAGCTGTCTGTGTGACAGCTCCCCAGCGACCACACAGCAACTTAGTAAGATTCAGCCTGAATCCCACCCCTGTGGGCGGGGCTTTCAGCGGGGACTCCGTCTCCTCCGTCCCCTCTGTCTCTGGATCGGCGAGTCGGCGGCCAGTCCCAAGTAAGAAAAAAAAAATAAAAAAAAATTGCCGTCGGATCCTAGGGGGGCCCCCAGAAGTCAGGGGGCCCCGGCATCTGCCCGACCCTGCCGTCCGCTGACGCCGGCCCTGATTAATCCCCAATCCCCACAGCTTTAAGCGTGCCCTAAAAATGCTTTTGTTCAGACTGGCCTACCGCCTCAACGCATTAACCTAACTATCCCTGTGTGGCCCATTCAAAAAACTTCAACCATAATCAGGTTCCTCACATCATGTTCTCATATGCTTTATGCATTTAATAGCCCTCTGTGTCTGTACTGTTACATATTTAGGCTGTTAACTGGTTCATGCAGCATTATATGAACACCTGATTCTTACACTATGGCTGGTCCGAACAACAAAAGCAATTGTTACCATCCACCTCTCGTATCTCCCCTTTTCCCTCATAGTTTGTAAGCTTGCGGGCAGGGCCCTCATTCCTCTTAGTATCTGTTTTGATCTGTGTTTATTGTTATGTTGTAATGTCTATTGCCTGTACAAAGCCCCTCTATAATTGTAAAGCGCTGCAGAATATGTTGGCGCTATATAAATAAAATGATTATTATTATTCTACACTGTTATCTTGATTGTATGAAGGCATTAGGTTGCTGGTCTTTCTCTTCGCATTTTTTTATCTATTCTTATGACCTTAATGTTCTTCTCCAGTGATTGTGTCACAACTCTGTAGTCAGGTGTCCCAGGATCAGGGGCTCCTTCCCTGTCCCTAACATTGGCGGTGCCCTAGCTTGCCCTGCTCCCCAGATTACTTTTGATGGTGAAGATGTCAGGGCCATGTACCTTGCCTTAGCTCCTGAATCCGCCCTCAGTCTGTACCCTTTCCCCACCCAGGTAAGAGGGAAGTAGTAGTGTACCTTAATACACCAACCAGTCTAACAAGGTAATACAAACAGGGATAAAAGAAAATACCTATCATACAAATATACACACATAAACAACAGAGGTATACATCAGGGAGTGAAGGATGGGGTACAGCCATATTAGGAGTAGAAGGGGAATTGGCACACACCCAAAAGCTAGCAATAGTCACTGATAAATCCACCAAACGCCTTCTCAAAGAACAACCACCAGCAACCTCCAGCCATGCAGCAAAAGCTAACTCTGATAACAAGTGCTTGCCAGGGCCAGATTATGTAGGAGATGGGAGTGGCTAACAGTGAGCAGCTGAACCTTATTGCAAAAAAGCTTCCAGGAGCTCTGAACTGAGCCGATTAACCCCTGCACTGCTAAATAAAACCTGCACTGTTTGATATGAAGGTAAAGTGCTTCAAATCAGTGCAAGAGTAGGATAAATCAGAAGCTGCAATCTTCTGGCTCCTCTTTGTCGCAGTAAACTCGTGATAGATTTCTCTCTTATGATGTGTCCAAAGTAGGCAAGTCGTAGCTTGGTGATCCTTGATTCGAGTCACATGTCTGGCTCTCATATGGCTATTTGAACAGAAAAATAAAAGCTATATGGGTCTTGAAAGTAGAGTAGGAAAAACAAAAGTGCAAAAAATGACTATTGGCCATGGGGTTTAAATGCCCACAATCAAATATTGACATAATGGCCTGATATATTCTAAAGAGAACTGTTCTAGATAAGTATCTGTAGTCAGGAACAACCATTTTCAACGCTCATTCTTCCCAAGCATATTGTATTTGTAGTAATTTTTTGAACAGCCTTAACCCCTTCCCGACCCATGACGCCTATGTGGCGTCATGGAATGATCGCATCCCTGCAGATCGGGTGAAAGGGTTAATTCCTATTTTACCCGATCTGCAGGGAGAGGGGGAGTTGTACTTCAGCCTAGGGGGGGTGGCTTTGCCCCCACGTGGCTACGATCGCTCTGATTGGCTGTTGAAAGTGCAACAGCCAATCAGAGCAATTTGCAATATTTCACCTATGAAAATGGTGAAATATTGCAATCCAGCCATGGCCGATGCTGCAATAGCATCTGCCATGGCTGGAAATCATGTTCTGGCCCCCCCCACCGCCCCCGATCTCCTCCCCAGTCCTCCGTTCTGTCCGGTACCCCCCTCCGTCCCCCTGTCCGCTCCCCCGTGCTCCTGTCCGCTCCCCCGTGCTCCTGTCTGCTCCCCCCGTCCTCCGATCCCCCCCCCTGTGCTCCGATCCACCCCCCCACCATCCCCTCATACTTACCGATCCTCCCGAAGTCGGTCCGTCTTCTCCCTGGGCGCCGCCATCTTCCAAGATGGCGGGCGCATGCTCAGTGCACCCAAAGAATCTGCCGGCTGGCAGATTCGTTACAAGTACATTTTGATCGCTGTGGTAGGTTCTACCACAGCGATCAAAATAAAAAAATAATAAATAAACCCCCCCCCTTTATCACCCCCATAGGTAGGGACAATAATAAAATAAAGAAAATATTTTTTTTTCTTTTTCCACTAGGGTTAGGGTTAGAACTAGGGTTAGAACTAGGGGTAGGGTTAGGGTTACGGGTAGGGTTAGGGTTAGGGGTAGGGTTATGGCATGTGCACACAGAGCGGATCGGCCGCGGATCCGCAGCGGATCGGCCGCGGATCCGCAGCGGATCGGCAGCGGATCGGCAGCGGATCGGCAACGGATCCGCAGCGGATCGGCAGCGGATCGGCCGCGGATCGGCCGCGGATCGGCAGCGGATCGGCCGCGGATCGGCAGCGGATCGGCCGCGGATCGGCAGTGGATCGGCCGCGGATCGGCCGCGGATCCGCAGCGGATCGGCCGCGGATCCGCAGCGGATCGGCAGCGTATCCGCAGCAGATTGGCCGCGGATCTGCAGCGGATTGGCAGCGGATTGGCCGCGGATCCGCAGCGGATTGGCAGCGGATTGGCCGCGGATCCGCAGCGGATTGGCCGCTGCGAATTCGAAGCAGTTTTCCATCAAGTTTACAGTACCATGTACACCTAAGGAAAACCAAATCCGCTGTGCCCATGGTGCGGAAAATTCCGTGCAGAAACGCTGCATTGTATTTTCCGCAGCATGTCAATTCTTTGTGCGGATTCCGCAACGTTTTACACCTGTTCCTCAATAGGAATCCGCAGGTGAAATCCGCACAAAAAAACACTGGAAATCTGCTGTAAATCCGCAGGCAAAACGCAGTGCCTTTTACCTGCAGATTTTTCAAAAATCGTGCGGAAAAATCTCACACGAATCCGCAACGTGGGCACATAGCCTTAGGGTTAGGGTTGGAATTAGAGTTAGGGTTGGAATTAGGGCTAGGGTTTGAAATAGGGTTAAGATTAGGCTTGTGGTTAGGGTTACGGATAGGGTTAGGGGTGTGTTGGGGTTACAGTTGTGGTTAGGGTTGGGATTAGGGTTACGGTTGGGATTAGGGTTAGGATTAGGGTTGGAATTAGGGTTACGGTTGTGTTGCGGTTAGGGTTGTGGTTAGGGGTGTGTTGGGGTTAGGGTTGTGATTAGGGTTATGGCTACAGTTGGGATTAGGATTAGGGGTGTGTTGGGGTTAGTGTTGAAGTTAGAATTGAGGGGTTTCCACTGTTTAGGCACATCAGGGGTCTCCAAACGCAACATGGCGCCACCATTGATTCCAGCCAATCTTGCGTTCAAAAAGTCAAATGGTGCTCCCGCCCTTCCAAGCCCCGACGTGCGCCCAAACAGTGGTTTATCCCCACATTTGGGGTACCAGCGTACTCAGGACAAACTGGGCAACAACTGTTGGGGTCCAATTTCTCCTGTTACCCTTGCAAAAATAAAAAATTACTTGCTAAAACATAATTTTTGAGGAAAGAACAATTATTTTTTATTTTCACGGCTCTTTGTTATAAACTTCTGTGAAGCACTTGGGGGTTGAAAGTGCTCAACACACATCTAGATAAGTTCCTTCGGGGGTCTAGTTTCCAAAATGGGGTCACTTGTGGGGTGTTTCTACTGTTTAGGCACATCAGGGGCTCTGCAAATGCAATGTGACGCCCGCAGACCATTCCATCAAAGTCTGCATTCCAAAACGTCACTACTTCCCTTCCGAACCCCGGCATGTGCCCAAACAGTGGTTTACCCCCACATATGGGGTATCAGCGTACTCAGGAGAAACTGGACAACAACTTTTGGGGTCCAATTTCTCCTGTTACTCTTGCAAAAATAAAAAAATTCTGGGCTAAAAAAATATTTTTGAGGAAAGGAAACACATTTATTATTTTCACGGCTCTGCGTTATAAACTTCTGTGAAGCACTTGGGGGTTCAAAGTGCTCACCACACATCTAGATAAGTTCCCTTGGGGGTCTAGTTTCCAAAATGGAGTCACTTGTGGGGAGTTCCTACTGTTTAGGCACATCAGGGACTCTGCAAACGCAACCTGATGCCCGCAGAGCATTCCATCAAAGTCTGCATTTCAAAACGTCACTACTTCCCTTCCGAACCCCGACGTGTGCCAAAACAGTGGTTTACCCCCACATATGGGGTATCAGCGTACTCAGGAGAAACTGGACAACAACTTTTGGGGTCCAATTTCTCCTGTTACCCTTGCAAAAATAAAAAAAATCTGGGCTAAAAAAATATTTTTGAGGAAAGGAAACACATTTTTTATTTTCACGGCTCTGCGTTATAAACTTCTGTGAAGCACTTGGGGGTTCAAAGTGCTCACTACACATCTAGATAAGTTCCCTTGGGGGTCTAGTTTCCAAAATGGAGTCACTTGTGGGGAGTTCCTACTGTTTAGGCACATCAGGGGCTCTGCAAACGCAACCTGACGCCCGCAGAGCATTCCATCAAAGTCTGCATTTCAAAACGTCACTACTTCCCTTCCGAACCCCGACGTGTGCCAAAACAGTGGTTTACCCCCACATATGGGGTATCAGCGTACTCAGGAGAAACTGGACAACAACTTTTGGGGTCCAATTTCTCCTGTTACCCTTGGGAAAATAAAAAATTGTGGGCTAAAAAATCATTTTTGAGAAAAGAAAAATTATTTTTTATTTTCATGGCTCTGCGTTATAAACTTCTGTGAAGCACTTGGGGGTTCAAAGTGCTCACCACACATCTAGATTAGTTCCTTGGGAGGTCTAGTTTCCAAAATGGGGTCACTTGTGCGGGAGCTCCAATGTTTAGGCACACAGGGGCTCTCCAAACGCGACATGGTGTCCGCTAATGATTGGAGCTAATTTTCCATTCAAAAAGCCAAATGGCATGCCTTCCCTTCCGAGCCCTGCCGTGCGCCCAAACAGTGGTTTACCCCCACATATGGGGTATCATCGTACTCAGGACAAACTGGACAACAACATTTGGGGTCCAATTTCTCCTATTACCCTTGGGAAAATAAAAAAATCTGGGCTAAAAATCATTTTTGAGGAAAGAAAAATTATTTTTTCATTTTCACGGCTCTGCGTTATAAACTTCTGTGAAGCACCTGGGGGTTATAAGTGCTCACTATGCATCTAGATAAGTTCCTTGGGGGGGGGGTCTAGTTTCCAAAATGGGGTCACTTGTAGGGGAGCTCCAATGTTTAGGCACACAGGGGCTCTCCAAACGCGACATGGTGTCCGCTAACGATTGGAGCTAATTTTCCATTCAAAAAGTCAAATGGCACGCCTCCCCTTCCGAGCCTTGCCGTGCACCCAAACAGTGGTTTACCCCCACATATGAGGTATCGGCATACTCAGGAGAAATCGCCCAACAAATTTTAGGATCCATTTTATCCTGTTGCCCATGTGAAAATGAAAGAATTGAGGCTAAAACAAATTTTGTGTGAAAAAAAAGTACTTTTTCATTTTTGCGGATCAATTTGTGAAGCACCTGGGGGTTTAAAGTGCTCACTATGCCTCTAGATGAGTTCCTTGGGGGGTCTAGTTTCCAAAATGGGGTCACTTGTGGAGGAGCTCCAATGTTTAGGCACACAGGGGCTTTCCAAACGCGACATGGTGTCCGCTAACGATTGGAGCCAATTTTTCATTCAAAAAGTCAAATGGCGCTCCTTCCCTTCCGAGCCCTGCCGTGCGCCCAAACAGTGGTTTACCCCCACATATGAGGTATCAGCGTACTCAGGACAAATTGGACAACAACGTTCGTGGTCCAGTTTCTCCTTTTACCCTTGGGAAAATAAAAAATTGTTGCTAAAAGATCATTTTTGTGACTAAAAAGTTAAATGTTCATTTTTTACTTCCATGTTGCTTCTGCTGCTGTGAAACACCTGAAGGGTTAATAAACTTCTTGAATGTGGTTTTGAGCACCTTGAGGGGTGGAGTTTTTAGAATGGTGTCACTTTTGGGTATTTTCAGCCATATAGAACCCTCAAACTGACTTCAAATGTGAGGTGGTCCCTAAAAAAAATGGTTTTGTAATTTTTGTTGTAAAAATGAGAAATCACTGGTCAAATTTTAACCCATATAACTTCCTAGCAAAAAAAAAATTTGTTTCCAAAATTGTGCTGATGTAAAGTAGACATGTGGGAAATGTTATTTATTAACTATTTTGTGTCACATAACTCTCTGGTTTAACAGAATAACAATTCAAAATGTGAAAATTGCGAAATTTTCAAAATTTTTGCCAAATTTACGTTTTTTTCACAAATAAACTCAGAAATTATCGACCTAAATTTACCACTAACATGAAGCCCAATATGTCACGAAAAAACAATCTCAGAATCGCTAGGATCCGTTGAAGCGTTCCTGAGTTATTACCTCATAAAGGGACACTGGTCAGAATTGCAAAAAACGGCAAGGTCATGAAGGGGTTAATGAACCTGGACAAGTGGGCTGACCTGCCAGCAGAATGGCAGCAGATTGATGTATAGGTGTCTTGTCCAAGATTTAGCTCCATTTGTATTCTATGTACCGTATTTAAATTCCTGCTCTCTTGGGGATTGTGAGTCCATTAGGCGTCCTAAAGGAGTTAATCAAAATCTATTATTTTTCCAAATTCTTTTGATAATCTCTATATCCCTAAAATAATCTTACACAGCCTTTAGATACTTGCTGGCTATATTTTTTTACATCTGTTCTGTCTCCACCTTCTGCGTAGCTGTATGTCTGCTCAGAGTGAAGTGTGTGGTTCTTCAGTGCTGCCTATGTGACCACTGTATACTACATTTCCAAGAAACAGCCTGCTTCTTTTCCAGGCTTCATGTTCCCAATTTTAAGTGAGCATTAATTACTTCAACACCTCTAAGATCTGCTAATGGCCATTGATGCAGAGCTGACATGAGGAGACGTGGTATTCTGCATACTAAACTTACTAATATTCTATCAATAGGTGTCATTAAAGCCAGGTAAAACTTTCTAATCCTTCATCCTCCAGTTCTGTATGGGTTACAGATGTATTTCCCCTATTTGTCCTGTCCTGGTTCCAAACCTCGTATTTGTTGCCCATAGCAATTACAGTGCAGTTTTTCTTTTACCAGAATAGCTTAATAAAATGAAACCTGAGTTCTGATTGATTGCTATGGGTAACAAAGACAGTTCCTCTCATATGCATATTTCAGATGTCTGTGAATCATGTATGTGATCTATCAGTGGTTTAGAATATGTTCCCGTCAAAACCTAGGGAACTCTTCATATGTCAGTGTTTATTTGTGGACTGATTAATTTGCAAAAAAAAAAAAAAAAAACAGCAAGAAGTGCCTGTCTTTGATCCGAATAGGTATAGACTGGAGGTGTCCATTTAAAAAAATGTACATGAGTATAAATGTTTAAATGATAAATACCATTGATGGTTCAGTGGCTTGGACTTCTGTGCATTCTCTGCCGCATCTGTCATGGTGGATCATAGCCGCACCTCCTCTGTGTAGTGCAGGGTGTTTACATTGTGCAGTGATGAGGCGGTGACCCAAGTAGGTTCAAAAACAAAACGTGCTTAATGTCCAAAAAGAAAACTCACACAGTGCACAGCACGCTGTATCCTACGGATTGCAGCCGGTAAAATCAAATACAATCCAGGACCGGCACTGCCTTGTACGCTGGGGGTGCTAGACTTTTTGGCTCCGCTTGCCCTGTGTTACCTCACACAGTGAGTGCTCTGCAAACTGACCTCTCTATCAGCCAGCAAGCTCAAAACTGATACTCCCGAAACTGCTGCATGTTTTTTTTTTTTTGCTTTACTCCATGGGCCACTTATAAGATCTGGGCTGGAGGAAACGGAACGACCCCACTACCTTCCTGCAGTCCGTTTAAAAAATAAAAGCCCATACCGGGTTTTCTGAAACAATTCCTTGGTCAAATAACTTGACCAAGTTCTCTCTTACTTTTGTTCTGCCTTGTGACTCACGGGCAACCTGCTGTTACCACAAGGCCCTCCAGCGGATCTAATGCGCTTGTGAGCGCATCCTGAGGGACACATAGCGACCCTCGCATATGACTCCAGTCACTGCCTCACATTTGATAGGAGCAGGGCATAATACCTACATCCAACCAGTGAAGAGAGGATGGTATTTGTGGAGTTTTCTGAAAAAGCAGCTCTAACTTTGAACATTCTTGAGGAGACATTTCTGTTGATGCCCAAATTGCCTTTTCCCAGTCTTTATTGTTAAAACGTAAAAAAACAGTCTCTGTGTAGAGACCGCAGGTAAAGAAGGATGCAGGGACAAATAGGAGCCAGAAAGCAAATAGCGTTTTTAACTTTCTTTTTAACTTCCAACCAAAAAGATAACAAACGTTTTCCACGCAGGGAACTTATATACAAGAACACAATCTCGCAGTAAATCCCAATTATTATATGGCCGCCCTGAACTACACCCGTAGAACGCGGCAGCGCCTCACTAGTGACTCCCTACTAAGATAAAGTCAACAACGGTCACTTATCAGTGCTGGTTCAGCGATGTAGTCCTGACGGGGAGGCTCCGACAACGCCGTAGTCCTGATGGCGGAGGAAGGAGGTGTCTTCTGGCGACGGGCCCAGGCGTAGAGTCGAGTCCAGAATGTCTTTTGCGGTGCTGCGTTCCCTCCTGCAGGCGGACGTTGATCCGAGGTAACAGCCTCCCAGTCCAGAGAAGAGTCTTTTTGAGGAGGATTAGGAGAATAATCAGTATCAGTCACAGCTGAGACGAAACCATGCGAGTCTGTAGCACTCTCTGGCAAGGTGTTCTCAGGGAGCGCGGTAATACTGTCCCTGAGCTGGTCAGCACTACCCCTCTGCCTGGGGGGTCGCTGACGACGAATGCGTCTCTTTTTGGGGGCTCCAGTAATTGCCCGCAGTGTCTGTTGCACGTTTTCCCCCTGCTTCCTGCAAGTCTCACTGCGGCCTGCACACTCACAGCAACTGCGCTGCAGTTTCCTCTCCTCAGAGATTTCCCGCGCTTCTCTGCCCCTGCTTTCGCGCGTTTTGCTTTTTATCCTCTCCTCTCCCTGCGTCACTCTGCCTCCTGTCACATGAGCCTGGCTTCCCATGCACCCCTCAAATCCGTCCCCCGGAACCCCGACTCCCGGCAACAATGGTTCCACCCGTCTGCACAGCTCACCAGGTCCCTGTCCCCTACATTCCCCCACCCTGTATGCTCGCCAGTCCCTGGGCGAGGCCTTCGCACTGACAGGTCGCCCACCTGACGGATTGTTCCACACTTGGGTCTGTCTAGTGTGTAAGTCAGGACTGTAGCGAGTTGGGGGTCTACCGGCAGTAGAACGTTCAGAACGTCGTGGCTCGGGTCCTTGTGTAGGGGGTGTTGGGGGAATGTCGTCAGCGGAAGGGTGACTGGTCAGGGGTAGTGTAGTAGTCGAGATAGGGGGAGTATTTTGACGCCATTCTTCTTCTTCATCATCTTCTTCATCCCACCAATGGTTGTTGAGGAACTCAGTCGTAGGTGGCTCTTCCCTGATTGCGGATTCCGGGGTGTCCGAGTCAACAGAGCGACACAACCGGAGCATGTTGCGATGAAGAATGCGAGTACCTGTACTTCCGAGGGCCTCAGACTGCACTTCATATACAGGTCCATGCGGGTCTATACGGCGAAGCACCCGATAGGGTGTTTTTTCCCAACGATGGTCTAACTTGTTTTGCGGTCTTTGCTCTCGAACGAGTACTCGATCACCTGGCCGGAACTCTGGGGGTTTTGCTGTAGGGGTGCTCCGATGCTCCACTTCCCGAATTCGAGTGTGTACCAGTCGGTGTAAGGTCTGCAGCCGATGCCGATGATCACGCACCCACGAAGCCATCCCTGTTCGGGGGCCTTCTTCCTCCGAAGACAGTTCCAGATCTGTCATGCCTTTTCCTGGGCGCCCAAAGACCACTTCATACGGGGTGCGTCCTGTGACTTGATGAACTCTATTGTTGTAGACCCACACTAGGTCAGACACGTACTCCGGCCAGCGGGCCTTCTGATCTTGTTCTAGCGCACGCAGCATTTGAAGCAAAGTCCGGTTAAACCGCTCACAAGCCCCATTTCCCTGGGGATGATACGGTGTGGTGCGTGACTTATCAATGCCGTAGAGGCGATGCAGCTCTTCCATGACCTTGCCCAAGAAACAGGCGCCTTGATCCGAATGTATTCGCCTCGGACAGCCGTAAACTTGAATAAAGTTCTTACAGATAGCGCTCGCCGCCGAATCAGCTGTCTGATCACGGGTAGGGATGACTACCGCGAATTTTGAAAAATGATCTACCATAACGAGGCAGTGTTCGTAGCCTTGATGCGCTGCTCCAATGGTAATGTAGTCTATCATTAATACTTCAAAAGGGGCAGACATCGTGATGCTCTGCACAGGCGCCCTTTCCTCCGGTGACTTGGTTAGCTCACATTGTCGACATTGTCTACAGGCAGTTTGTACTTCCGCAAGCAGCCGAGGATGATAGAACCGAGTTTGCAGCCACTTAAACGTCCTCTTCACTCCGAAGTGTGCCCCGGACTCATGAGCTTCTTTAGCAACTGCGGCCACCACAGGCCCTGGTAAGACCATCTGCCAGGTCGGCTCAGAATCTGCCAGAGCCATGGTTAAGTGGCATAAGAGCCCGTCCTGAAGAGTTAGGCGCTCCCACTGCCGCAGAAGAAGGTTCAGATCTGACGGGAGAATTTGTCCAGGGGTTCTCACGGGCAATAGACCATTCGTTATCCACTGTCGCAATGGAGCTAGTTCCTGGTCTTCCTGTTGTAGCCGTATCCATTCGTCCCGACTCTGAACCAACAGTCCTGCAGCCGTTCCGTTTCCGGTCTGTTCCAGGCTCACAGCCGTCTGAGCAGCGCCCCCGATGGCGTAGGGGATTTCTTCTCCCTCCAGCTCCTCATCTCGGTTAGTTCTTGGGGGATTTTTCCGCAGACGAGATAATGCGTCAGCATGAACATTCTCCGCTCCTCGCTTGTAAAGGATACGGTATCTGTACTTGGCCATCCGGGCTACCCAGCGCTGTTCTAGGGCACCCAATTTCGCATTTTCCAGATGTGCCAATGGGTTGTTATCCGTGCGTATCAGCACCTCGGAACCGGCCAGGTACTCAGCGAACCGCTCCGTCATAGCCCACACCACGGCCAGCAGCTCCACCTTGAAAGAACTGTAATTGTCTGGGTTCAACTCAGAGTCATGAAGAGACCGACTCGCATAGGCGATCACTCTCTCCCGCCCATCCTGAACCTGAGACAACACAGCCCCCAATCCCTGAGAGCTGCCGTCGGTGTGTAGGATGAACGGTTGCGAAAAGTCCGCATAAGCCAACACCGGCGGCTCCATGAGAGCTGTCTTCAAGTCCCGGAACGCTGCTTCTTGTGGCTCCTGCCATTGTATCTTCTTTCCCCGTTCCTTGGGGGAGCTTCCTTTCAGCAGGACTTGTAGATTGTGAGAACGGCGAGCAAAATTCTTCACGAAGCGCCGGTAGTACCCAGCGAGGCCCAAGAACGCCCATACATCTTTAGCGGTCTCCGGTGTGGGCCACTCCTGGATTGCAGCAATCTTCTCCTGCGATGGCCGGACTCCTTCGGCGGACACCACATGCCCCAGGTACTCGATCTGTTCCCGGAACAAGTGACACTTCTGGGGCTTCACCTTAAGCCCGTATTTCAGCAACCGGTCTAGTACCTGTTCCAGTCGGCACAGATGTTCCTCGAATGTTGGGGCGTAGATGATGATGTCATCCAGATAAATGAGAGTGGCCTCGAAGTTCAAATCCCCCAGACACCGCTCCATTAATCGTTGGAAGGTGCCTGGAGCGTTGGCCAGCCCAAACGGCATTCGATTGAACTCAAATAGTCCCATGGGAAGGATGAACGCTGTCTTAGGACGATCTGCTTCTGTCATCGGGACCTGCCAGTATCCGCTGGCTAGGTCTAAGGTGGAAAAATATTTGGCCCGACCCAGCACGGAGAGAGACTCCTCGATACGGGGAAGTGGATAAGAGTCTCGGACGGTGCATGCATTTAGCTTACGATAGTCCACACAGAACCGGAGCGTGCCGTCCTTTTTCCGCACCAGCACGATCGGGGCAGCCCACGGGCTCTGACTCTCGCGGATCACTCCCTTTTGTAGCATCTGGCCTAACAACGTCTTTACTTCCTGGTACATCTGCGGGGGAATCTGTCTGTACCGCTCCCTGATGGGCACTGTATCTCCGGTCGGAATTCCATGTTCGATGGCCGTGGTACAGCCAAAATCATCTTCATGTTGCGCAAACACTTCAGCATAGTGTCCAAGGAGCCGCTGCACTCGCGAGACTTGTGATGGATCCAGACCCGGTAATTCTGCTCGCATATGTTCCAGAATAGTTTGACCTTTTCGTAACGCTATCAGCTCAGGATCCTGTGTAGACCGGACACTGACCATCCAGGGATCAGGGGAATCCACCTTTAACTGTAAAGTATCTGGAGGAGGCATCACTTCTAACGGTCGTAACACTTTGGCCATCTCACTTCGGACCCGTAGCACGACATCGTGTTCGTCCACATTCACACATCGCACTGGTACGGCCCCATTTTTAACAGTAGCCAGAGATCGGGCCACCAGCAGTCCTGTGGGCAAAGGGGACGTAAAGGCGGGCTCAACCTGCACTTGCACTCCTTCCAGAGGGATGCGAGCTCGGATGGGCAGGGATATAACAGTCTGTCCTGGGGGAAACGTCACTTCTGCTGTCGGGGAGGTGATTACTTTCCCTAGTATGTCTCCCTCCTGAAAGGTCTCTTGCACACGAACTTCCCTCACTAACTGTCTGAACACGGAGCCTTGAGGTGTACTGGTCCCCCACTGATTGAGTGTCTCTTGTGTGGTCTCCCCTAACAGCAAACTGCCAAAGTCCTTCAATACATTCATCCCCAAAGTCACGATATGTTGTGGGCTGGGATCCCCCCGTGTCAACACAACCCCCCGGCGGCCCAGGTCTTTCCCACATAAAGATATTTGCATCCAGGTGACCCCTTCCACTGGGATGGGCAGCTGATTGGCGGCCTGCAACCGGATTACGGGGCCCCATTGGGGTCTGACTGACACAGGGAAGTGTTTTCTAAAATAGGCCTCGGGCATAGTCGTGACTTGAGATCCGGTGTCCACCAGACAACGTACAGCCCGCCCTTCAAACTCTGCCCAAACCAGGGGGCAGCTGGCAACCAAATTTTCGGGACTTTCACCACCCATCCGCGGGGATTCTGACTCCGAGCGTCGTCCCCTTAGCTCGGAGTCCTCTAGTTTAACGCCCGCCGTGACGAGGCCCTCCCTCTCCGGGGGCACTCCCGTGCGAAATGTCCTGCCTCCCCGCAACCATAGCAAGCACCGGAGACCGGATAATATCCTGAACGAACGCCACGAGCTGGACTCCCAGACCCTTGCCCCCGGGGTAGCTCCCTTGGGCTTCGCGCATTTTTTTTTACTTCGGCCAGTTCGTCTCGGATTTGTTTGAGCTCCTGCCGCATCTCCTGAACCCACGACGGCTCACCCCCTCCTGGTGCAGCGGTCTGGATAACCCGAGCCTCTCCTGTCAGGACCGTCACCCCCCTCTCTTGCTCCCGGGTGCGGGCCTCATTGCCTATGTCGGAGAAAGTCAGGCGCGGGTCGACCCGCACTCGTTCACGTAGAGCCTGTTTGGTCAACTCATCCCGCAGTCCCGTCACCAGTTGGTCGCGCAGGGTCACGTCGACATGTCCCATCCCCATACCATCTTTCCGCACGATTGCAATGTTTAGCTCTTGCAGAGCATTCATGTACTGAGTGACAGTCTCGCCCTCTTTTTGTCGCCGTCCAAACAACCGGGCCCGCAGCTCTCCCACGTCGGTGGGATCCCCGTGCGTCCCCTCTAACACATGTAACACCCCGGTAAAAGTATTCCGCTCTGTGGGGGGTCTCAACATCACTGAATCTCGGGCCTCTCCATCTAATGCCATAATGGCTACCTCAGCTTCCAGGGCCGGGGTCATAGGATGCATTCTCAACAGCCCCCTCATCCTCTCAGTCCAGCTCCACAACAACATGTTGCTCCCATTAAACTTGGGCAAATTGTTTAACATGGCCCCCAATGAGAGAGAAGCTCTAGGCCCAGCCCCATCCTCCGTATCTTCTGGCTCCTTCTTTGGATCCTGCATCCTGCCGACTACGCCAAATGTAGAGACCGCAGGTAAAGAAGGATGCAGGGACAAATAGGAGCCAGAAAGCAAATAGCGTTTTTAACTTTCTTTTTAACTTCCAACCAAAAAGATAACAAACGTTTTCCACGCAGGGAACTTATATACAAGAACACAATCTCGCAGTAAATCCCAATTATTATATGGCCGCCCTGAACTACACCCGTAGAACGCGGCAGCGCCTCACTAGTGACTCCCTACTAAGATAAAGTCAACAACGGTCACTTATCAGTGCTGGTTCAGCGATGTAGTCCTGACGGGGAGGCTCCGACAACGCCGTAGTCCTGATGGCGGAGGAAGGAGGTGTCTTCTGGCGACGGGCCCAGGCGTAGAGTCGAGTCCAGAATGTCTTTTGCGGTGCTGCGTTCCCTCCTGCAGGCGGACGTTGATCCGAGGTAACAGCCTCCCAGTCCAGAGAAGAGTCTTTTTGAGGAGGATTAGGAGAATAATCAGTATCAGTCACAGCTGAGACGAAACCATGCGAGTCTGTAGCACTCTCTGGCAAGGTGTTCTCAGGGAGCGCGGTAATACTGTCCCTGAGCTGGTCAGCACTACCCCTCTGCCTGGGGGGTCGCTGACGACGAATGCGTCTCTTTTTGGGGGCTCCAGTAATTGCCCGCAGTGTCTGTTGCACGTTTTCCCCCTGCTTCCTGCAAGTCTCACTGCGGCCTGCACACTCACAGCAACTGCGCTGCAGTTTCCTCTCCTCAGAGATTTCCCGCGCTTCTCTGCCTCTGCTTTCGCGCGTTTTGCTTTTTATCCTCTCCTCTCCCTGCGTCACTCTGCCTCCTGTCACATGAGCCTGGCTTCCCATGCACCCCTCAAATCCGTCCCCCGGAACCCCGACTCCCGGCAACAATGGTTCCACCCGTCTGCACAGCTCACCAGGTCCCTGTCCCCTACATCTGCACCAAATGAAGACCAGCATGTGTATAGTGTAAGTATTACTGAAGATATTGTTACTCAAAAATATGTATAATCTTGTCAGTAAAAATGGAAAATAACCAAGTAGGAACTACCCATTTGTGGAGTAAATTGACTCTTACCTTCCTCCTCAGTCTAACAATTGCATTACTGGTGGATAAACCTGCCTCACTTTTCGCCCCTTTGAAAGTGCTTTCCCGCTGACTATTGTCGCACATTGCTCTAATATAAAGTGACAGGCAGGGATATGTAGAGTAAGCTTCAAAACCCAGTAATTGTTTTTCAGGGAAAATAAGTTGGATTGGCTGGGTAATAAAACTGATTAGTCGTCTCTCAGGCTGCTTAAGGGACTGGGCTGGCACCTGTCTACAGTCCCTTTTGCTCACACTAGCACTGATCCCTTTATTCTTCCTGTCACAGGGTGAGAAGAAGAGACCTGAGGACCGAAACTTGAAAGGCCTCCTCCTGAACCTTGTCATGCTGTAGCTATTCACTGCGCCTTACATAAAAGCCATAAAAACAAAGATGAGTTTGGCGCTTTTCAAATGTGACTTGCAAGAAGTGCTAATGTAGAAGGGGCAGTGTGGGTTTTCTTTGATTACATGCACAGGTGTTGAGTAAGAGCAAGACTTCTAACAAACTACTGGAGCCTATTATGTTTGCATCTATTTACCCTGAAAGCAGACGTAGCACACAAGCTTCTGGCTTTCTTTTTTGGCTTTGAACTGCAAGAGGGTTTGTCTTCTTTTATTTTCAGGAAATCAGACATTTTCTTGTCTTAGAAAAGTAGTATAATATCTTCTATTTTAGTTATACTTTGATCGTTTCTTATTTCTACTCAGACATGAGACTCAGTAGTGCACTTGTTATAAAACTCTTCTAGAAGATCGTTTGAGTGAAATTTAGGCATGCAGCAGTTTGTTAAGGCTAGGCAACTTATAAAACTCAGATTAGTTTATGCTACAGTTAGGAAATGCAAAAGCATGCTGTAATTAAAGGTGGAGAAAACTGAAATTTGCATGTTGTACCAAACTTCCATCAAAGATGAGGTACAATGTCTTGTAAAAGTACTCACCTTTACCCCTTTGACTTTTTGCAGATTTTCTTACATTGCAACGTGTTTAAATATGTTTTTAATCCAATTTGTGTGTGATGCGCCAGCACTGAATAGTGCTATGGAAAGGATATGTGTCCACGGGCCGGTTTACATCTGGATTAGCTGCGGATTGAATGCTGCATACAACCGCAGCGTTCAACCTGCAGCGTCCAGATGTTACAGCATAGTTGAGGGGATTTAATGAAATCCCGTCTCCACTATGCGTGTGAACACGCACCCGGCGGCCCTGCGTTTACGGACATGCGGCGCGTCTTTTTAGAATGCAGCATGTCTGTTTACATTGCGGCGACGCAAGGTAAACAGCTTGCTCCTTCTCCGTCCAAAGCGCCGTAAATCCGGACAGTGGACACGCACCCTTAGTTAGTAAAGTGAGAAAAATATAGGCATAAATTACATTTATGGGATCAAATAACTTCACCCCTTTTGCTATGAAAAAAAGGCGTGCTAAGCTAGCAAGTGTGGCGCCAGAGCAGTGAGCAGTGCGCTCTACTTCTCCCACCAGAGAGTGCAGGGGCTGTGACAGGCCGAGCTGCAGCAAGTCTGAAGGATCGGGACTGCGGCTCTGAGGGGAGTTATGTGCTCAGCAGCAATCTGGAGAGAGAGACTGCTGCAGAGAAAAGCCGTATAGAGCAGAGCCGTGCACACAGAGCAGAGCCTATCTGGGTGTTGCAGCAGCCACAGAGGGGAGCGCTCCACTCGGGAGCACCAGTGCCACGCAGGCCAGCTTCGCCCGCCGCCAACAGCGGGATCAGGGAGAGCGGGACGTGCAGTGTGCGTCCAGTAACTGCCAGAGTACCGGGTGGTGCACACTGCATGACTGTGAGTGACGCACACGCGCTGCCCAAGAGTGACCTCATATGAGACTGACACTTGCACCCTGACATTAGCGGCGAGTTTTTGACCTGACTTCATCGGAGAAGAATAGTTGTGGAGCCATGTTGGGCTCAGACAGTACCGTGACCCACGCTCCTCTGGCCACACTAGTATGTGGACTAGGGGCAGCGGAAGGTGCCGGAGACCGACCGCTGTCACCAGAAGATGGGGTTTTGTTGCATACAGGACCTCTTTGGAAGATACACCGTGCCAGCCGTTGCCAGCACTATTGAGTTCACAGCAGGAGTTACAGTTTAAAGACTTCCTGATACACGTGCTGCCGAACTGCCATTATCTGAATCATTGTTCTTTGCCTCATCTTATCCTTTTGCCATTTATACTATTAATCCCTTGTTTGACCCTTCAACTCCTGGCATGGAGTATTCCCCTCTTAACCCTGCTGTTCTGTTAGGTCAAAAATGACCGTTTTTGAAATTCTATAATGTTATAAAAATTCAGCGTGTGATTCTGAGACTTGAGGCTCCCTGACTTTTCGTCATTAGGGGGGTACTCTCTGTGGGAATTTTTTTTTTTTTTAATTTTTGTTTACTTTATTTGGTACAATTTTTTTTACACTTGTACTGTTCGGTCAAAAATGACCGATAGGCCTTTATTCAGCTCTCCAGACAAATTTTGACAAAAATAAAGGTGCTATCACCTCATTTTGAACTATATATTGCATCTACTACTATTTATCAATGTATCTGACTACTTTTGGTCAGAACAGATTTACACATACCAACATTTTCAAGTTGCGATACAGCCGACGGATTCGCTTCCAGTATAGCTATGCACAATTTATTTCACTGGTTTTTACTTACCCTGCTGTTCATATAGATCTAGTTCCATTCAGTTGTCAACATTTCATATTGTAAATCATGATTTTCTGATTTTCCATGTGTTTGCTGGTTGTACAGTATTACACTGTACATAAATGTTAATTTATTTGATTCAAAAAATAAAAGTTTTTGATTTAATTTTTCATCTGATTATTGAAAACCATGTTCACATACAGTAAAACAATGCAACAGGTAATCAAATAACACTTGAATTAGGTACAAATCACAACTTTGTTAGGTCCGGTCAAAAATGACCGGGAACAGTATAAGTGTATAAAAAACAACGTTTTTTGGCATTTTATAGAGAAAAAAGCTTTTTTTTTTTTTTTTTTTTGCCTTTGAAAAAAGTATATCTACATAATGTTTGATATTATTACTTATAGTTAACATTTAGATCAAGATTTTTTTTTTTATCTGCAAAAATAATCAATTTTTACAAAAATCGAAAAAATACCATGTTCCCTTTTGGATATAAAAAAAATATAAAACAAGCTTTGTATTAATTTTTTTTTCTGGTATTTGAACAACCATCTTCACAAGCAATATAATAGTGCAAAAACTGTTTAAAAAAAACCACTTAGATTAGCTAAAAATGATTATTTTATAAGGACGGTCAAAAATGACCGGGAACCGTACAAGTGTATGTGAAATCTAAACAGAACAGCAGGGTTAATAAATCTGTTAACACTTGTTCTGCTTGCTGCCCATCACTGCATCCCGCATTTCTGCTGTATCTTACACTCGGCTTAGCTGGCAGGATGCAGTCTATTGTCAAAGAGGTGGCAGACCAAGCGGTTGAGGGAGCTCCACGGGCCAGTATACAGCTGGGGACAATTTTGAGTAATCTCCCCAAGTTTACAAGGAGCAACGTTCTGTTATGGAGCTGGACTGAGCGGCTCAGGGGTATGATGAGGATGTACCCCATGACTCCTGCATTAGGGGTGGAAATTGCCCTGATGGCCTTAGATGGAGAGGTCAGGGATTACGTCATGCTATGAGCCCCTAAAGAGCGAGACACGTTTGACAAGGTGTTGCAAATATTAGAGGAGACACACGGAGACCCCACAGACGTAGGAGAATTGCACATGCGGTTTTTCCGCTGTGTCCAAACGGAGAGGGAGACCGTGACCCAGTACATAAATGTACTACAGGAGATTCACGCTGCCATTATTATTAAAGTTGGAATAGGCGTAGGGCCCCCTGACATAGTGCTGCAAGACCAGTTAGTGACGGGCTTTAGAGATGCGTTGCTTGGATGGGCTTTGCGTGAGAGCGCCTGTGAGCTAACCCGCACATGACTTTAGCAGACATTGGGGCAGAGGCGCCCATAGGTGAGCAGGAGCAGGGGATCGCAGCCTCGACAGGGATTGTCCAGATCTGCAAGGTATGCACCTCGAACGAGGAAGAGCCGAAGTGGTCCCGCAACTTATGGCGGGGAATCCAAAAAATATGGGAAGCAGTCGAAAGCCTGAAGGAAGCCCTCGCTGCTGTTTTGGAGTCCCGTGTCATACATCAAGGCAACTCACAGCAAAAGGTGAAAGAAATTAGAGGAAAGGTGCGGAGCATAATGAGACCCCAGCAGTTGCCCCAAAATTTGCTTCCGGGTCATGGAGTGAAGAGCAATCACAGATGATATATGCTTCCCTCAGAGGCCGACAATCCAGACTGAAGGGCCCACCAGACAGACGCAGTGAGTGCTGGACATGTGGAAGAAAGGGACACCTGTCCAGAAGTTGCCCTATCCAAGACAGACGACGGAGATGATTCGCTCATCCCTCCGAAGATCCTGCTAATTGGAGAGAACGCCACCCCAGGAGAGATGGTACGACAAGAAGACAAAAGCCACAGACAGAGCCATGACGTCAGACACTGAGAAGAGGTGGAGAAGGTGTCGTCTGTTTACGGTGAGATGTCTGCGCTGCTCAGGTGTGTGGAGGCGAGTCTGGTGAAATTCCAACTTGGATGCGAAGGTTCTGTTTGTGAGACTCAGCTCGGAGGGAAAGAAGGGAGATCCAACCGAGTAGTCCATCGGAGTATATTGCTACCTTGCCTACCAAAGTTCCCGAAGGAGGGGAGAAAGTGCTAAGTGTTCCGGAAATGCACACTCCTACGTTTCCAGATTGTGAAGAGGAAGAACCACTTGCTCCATTTTCCGAAGTTGAGTGTTTGCCGCCCGCCAGCCCAAGGGATTCTGACCAAATGGAAGAGGTGCAAAGTGTACCTGAGACATTACCTCCTGCAGCTGTGGATCATGAAGAGGGAGAATATCTTGACCCCCCATATGTTGATTCAGAAGAGGAACAGGCCCCAGAGATTGCTGCTCCATGGAATCCGGATGAACTCCTGTACTCAACCACTCAACCTGAAGTTTGGAGTATCCCTAATGAGCCTTAATGGCAGAGTGTGGTGAAAGGGAGGCAGGAGTGGATGCAGAAATTGTGGGCATCTGTCGCCCCTCAGAAGAGCATAGTGAAGTACGAAGGGTTCTCGCCCGTGGAATGGCAAGCGAAAGGAGTGGGGTAATGTAAGGGGAATGACTGGACCTGCGTGCCGGGTCATGAACTTGAGAGTCTGCATCCACTGTTCTCAGGGGAAAGCTTCAGTGAGCTGGACCTTCCTCCTGACCAAGGGGGGTGGGGAGAGCCAGAATAGCGCACAGCAGCAGTGGAGGAATAAAAGGAAAAAGCGCTAGAAGCAAGTGAGTATGGCGCCAGTGCAGAGCAGTGAGCAGCGCACTCTGCTTCTCCCACCAGAGAGTGCCGGGGCTGCGACGGGCCGAGCTGCGGCAGGCCTGAAGGACGGGGACTGCGGCTCTGAGGGTAGTAGTGTGTTCAGCAGCAATCTGGATACAGAGAGACTGCTGCAAAGCAAAGCCGTGCAGAGCCATGCTTACACAGCAGAGCCGATCCAGGTGTTGCAGCAGCCACAGAGGGGAGCACCAGTGCAATGCAGACCAGCGTCACCCACCGCCAACAGCGGGGATCAGGGAGAGTGGGACATTCAGTGTGCGTCCAGTGACTGCCAGAGTAATGGGTGCCACACACTATGTGACCGTGAGTACCGCACACGCGCTGCCCAAGAGGGACCTCATATGAGACTGACACTTGCACCCTGATGTTAGCAGCGAGTAGTTGCCCTGACACTTTTGACCTGACTTTGTCAGTGAAGAATAGTTGTGGAGCCACGTTGGGCTCAGTACCATGACCCACGCTCCTCTTGCATCATCTTATCCTTTTTGCCATTTATACTGTTAATCCCATGTTTAACTCTTTACCTCCCTGCGTGGAGTATTCCCCTGTTAATAAATCTGTTAACCCTTGCTCGGCCTCCTGCCCGTCACTGCATCCCACGTTCCTGCTGTATCTTACATATACACACCTTTTCTAAAAGGCCAAAAATGCTGCAACACCATTAAGCAAGAGACACCACTAACTAAACAACACCAAGAAGCCCAAAAAGATCTACAAACAAGCCAGGGACAAAGTTGTTGAGAAGTTCAAGTCAGAGTTCGGTTATAAAAAAAAAAAATCTCTGATTATTCCCCAGAGCACCATCAAATCCATTATAATTAAATGAAAAGAAAATGGTACAACAGCAAACCTACCAAGAGAGCCGCCTACCAAAACTCTTAGCCCAGGAAACCCTAAAGGAGATGCAGAGTTTTCAAGCAGAGACTGGAGTATATGTCCATTCGACCATAATAAACCGTACACTCCATAAAGGTGGCCTTTATGGAAGAGTGGTCAGAAAAAGGCCTTTACCTGCTGTAGACACAAATATTGTAAGGCTCATTTTGACCAAAAGACATTCTGTGGAGGAAGGTGCTGTGGCAGATGAGCCCAAAATTGTTCTTTTTGGCCACCAAGGTAAACGCTATGTCTGACGCCAAATCAAAACAGCTCATCACCCCAAGAACATCACAACATGGTAGTGGTAGCATCATGCTGTAGGGATGTTTTTCAGCAGCAGGGACTAGGAAAATGGTCCAAGTCGAGGGAAAGGACAAAAATCCCGGTGGCAAGATGTGGAAAGCTCAAAGAGACTTTTCCAAAGCAACTTGCAGCTGTAATTGTTGCAATAGGAGGCTCCACAAAGTACTGACTTTAGGGGGTAAATGTTTATGCACATTGAAGATTTCAGTTATTTTCTCATATTTGTTGTTTGCTTCACAGTACAATGAAAACCAATGTTCACAGTTGTAGGCATGAACTGATAAAAAAAGTGAAATTCCATGTTGTGAGGTAATAAAACACAAAAAATAAGGGGAGTGAATACTTTTGCAAGCCACTGTAAGTTGCATTAACATAATTAATTTCCATGAATGTCTCTCATTTCAAGTTACAACAATTGTGTGATTAAATTTGCAGTTTGCAGGCTAGGTGTAGTGTACAAAGAATTGTTTCCTCGAAGCTCAGCAGCAAGTAAAATAAATTGTTAAAACAACATAGTAATGTGGTTAGAGAGCCCAATTACACACATACAGTGAATATAAAAAGTCTACATACCCCTTTTAAAATCACAGGTTTTTGTCATGTAAATAAATCTTACCAACAAGAGTCATTTCAGAACTTTTTCTATCTTTTATGTCACCCACAATCTGAACAAATCCATTGAAAAAGAAACTGGAATTATTTTGACGTTGAAAATCAAAATAACAAAGCTAAAATATTGTAGTTGCATAATTGTGAACACCATCTTATAATTGGGGATGTGGTTGTGTTCAGAATTAGTCAATCAAATGTAAACTCATGTTACATAATAGACAGTACACGACTTCCATCATTTACACTGATTTTGACTAATCCTTTATAAAGTTTAGGTGTTCCAGGATTTTCCTGACATTTTCGTAGTTGCATTTTGCAGTAAAAGCCAAGATATGTAAATGTCTTACAACACAACAAAAGCATCTCATTGTTGAATGTTATCAGTCAGGAGAAGGGTACAAGAAAAATTCCAAGGCATTGGATATTTAATGGAAAAATGTGAGGACTGTCAAGAAGAAGTGGCTTAAATTTGATAGCTATAGCTGGATATCCCTGAAAAATTGATAAAAAGATAAGAAGAAAATTAGTCCAGGAGGCTGCCAAGAGATAGATAGCAACATTAAAGGAGCTAAAGGAATTTCTTGCAAGTACTGGTTGTGTACTGCATGTGACAACAATCTCCCATATTCTTCATATGTCTGGCCTGTGTTGTAGGGTGGCAAGATGGAAGCCTTTTTCACCAAATAATAGTGTGATTACAAAAAGTATGTTTGGTGCAAAGCCAATACTGTGTATCACTAAGAGAACAAAATACCCATAGTAAAGCATGGTGGAAGCAGCATTATGCTTTGGGGCTGTTTTTTGGCAGCTGAAACTGGGGCTTTAGTCAAGGTGGGGGGAATTAGGAATTGTTCCAAATATCAGTCAATATTGCATCTAAACCTTCAAGCCTCTGCTAAAAACCTGAAGATGAATTTCACCTTTCAGCATGATAATGACCCTAAGAACACCTCCAACTCAGCAAAATAATAGCTACACCATAATAAGATAAAAGTTTTGGAATGGCCCAGCCAGAGCTGACTCAGTGAGGTAGCTCACTGTCACTGTGCACAGTTGCAGAAGCTAATGAGAATCTAACTTTTACAATTGTAAATTGACTGAAGAGAGCTGGGAGTCACAGTAATGGAGAGATAGTCACATAATCTATTGATCATACAGTGGGTATAAAAAGTATTCAGACCCCTTTACATTTTTCACTCTTTGTTTCAATACAGCCATTTGGTATATTCAAAAAAGTTCTTTTTTCTCTCATTAATGTACACTATGCATGTTTGCATATTTATTAAAACGAAAAACGGATATCACTTGGTCATAAGTATTCAGACCCTTTGCTCAGACACTCATTTGTCATGTGCTGTCCATTTCCTTGTGATCCTCCTTGAGATGTTCTACTCCTTCATTGGAGTCAAGCTGTGTTTCATTAAACGGATGGGACTTGATTTGGAAAGGCACACACCTGTCTATATAAGACCTCAGCTCACAGTGCACGTCAGACCAAATGAGAATCATGAGGTCAAAGTAACTGGCCAAGGAGCTCAGAGACAGAATTGTGGCAAGGCACAAATCTGGCCAAGGTTACAAAAGAATTTCTGCAGTACTCAAGGTTCCTAAGAGTGGCCTCCATAATCCTTAAATGGAAGAAGTTTGGGACCACCAGAAGTCTTCAAGTCAAAATCACCAATCATGGGAGAAGAGCCTTGGTGAGAGAAGTAACAAAGAACCTCAAGATCACTGTCGCTGAGCTCCAGATGTGCAGTAGGGAGATTGAAGAAAGTTCCACAAAGTCAACTATCACTGAAGCCCTCCACCAGTCAGGTCTTTGTGGCAGAGTGGCCCGACGGAAGCCTCTCCTCAGTGTAAGACATATGAAAGCCCGCATAGAGTCTGTTAAAAAAAACAACTCATGAAGGACTCCCAGACTGAGAAATAAGATTATCTTGTCTGATGAGACAAAGATGGACCTTTTTGGTGTTAATTCTTAGCAGTATGTGTGGAGAAAACCAGGCACTGCTCATCACCTGCCCAATACAATCCCAACAGTGAAACAGGGTGGTGGCAGTGTCATGCTATGGGGGTGATTTCCAGCTGCAGGGACAAGACAACTGGTTGCCATTGAAGGAAACATGAATGTGGCCCAGTACAGAGGTATCCTGGATGAAAACCTCTTCCAGAGTGCTCCGGACCTCAGACTTGGCTGAAGGTTCAACTTCCAACAAGACAATGACCTTAAACACACTGCTAAAATAACAAATGAGTGGCTTCAGAACAGCTCTGTGACCATTCTTGTCTGGCCCAGCTAGAGCCCTGACCTAAACCCAGTTGAGCATCTCTGGAGAGACCTGAAAATGGCTGTCCACCAATGTTCACCATCCAACCTGCAGGAACAGGAGAGGATCTGCAAGGAAGAATGGCAGAGGATCCCCAAATTCAGGTATGAAAACTTGTTGCATCATTGCCAAGAAGACTCATGGCTGTACTATCTCAAAAGGGTGCTTCTACTCAATACTGAGCAAAAGAACTGAATACTTATGACCATGTGATATTTCAGTTTTTCTTTTTTAATTTGCAACTTTTTCTACATTACTGTTTTTTTCAGTCAAGATGGGGTACAGAGTGTACATTAATGAGAAAAAATGATCTTTTTTGAATTTACCAAATGGCTGCAACGAAACAGAGTGAAAAATTTAAAGGGGTCTAAATGCTTTCCATACCCACTGTACTTCCAAATTGACAATTGACGCATGATCTGTAGAGTAGGGGCTAGCCCAGCCCCTGAAACCAGAGTCAATGGTGATGCTTGCTTTAAGACATGGTGCATAGACTGCAGCAGTGATTGCAGCCTTTGCCCCCTTATGATACTTAATTTGGCTATCCCAGCATGCATTGAGATTCTCAAATGAAGCATCATCAGAGGAAAAATTGCCTGAATCTCGGAAAAAATTGTTACAGCTGTGAACTAGGAGTCAGGAATGCTTCCAGGGGCAATCCCCATGATGTCCCCGTATCATTTGAGCAGTGTTTCCATCATTTTCTGATGTTTTTAGACCCTAAAAGGACGCCCGGGGGGATCGTGAAAAAATACTCGGGTAGCCCAAGGACTTACATTGGGCTCGTTGCTCGGGTCGAGTACCCGAGTATTCCAATCTGCTCGACCCGAGCAACGAGCACCCGTGCATTTTAGTGCTCGCTCTTCACTAGTGGTGAGGCATTTCTTTGGAGGGCCTCATAGCTCTCCATTTGCTAGCCAGAGATACCCTGACTGCCATTAGGTACCGGAACGAGATCCTCAGACCCATTGTGAGACCATATGCAGGTAGAGTGGTCCCTGGGTTCCTTCTGTTGTATGACAATGCTAGGCCTCATGTGGCTGAAGTGTCAGCAGTTCCTGCATGATGAAGGCATTGACGCTATGGACTGGCCTGCCCGTTTCCCAGACCTGAATCCAATCGAGCACATCTGGGACATCATGTCCCTTTCCATCCACCAATGCCACATTGCATCACAGACTGTCCAGGAGTTGACTGATGTTTTAATCCAGGTCTGGGAGAAGATCCCTCAGGAGAACATCTGCCGCCTCATCAGGAGCATACCCAGGCATTGTAGGGAGGTCATACAGGCACATGGAGGCCACACACACACTATTGATCCTCATTCACTTGTCTTGAGGCATTTCCACTGAAATTGGATCACCCTGTAATTTCTTTTTCCACTTTGATTTTAAGTATCATTCCAAAGCCAGACCTCCATGGGATATTAATTTTGATTTATATTGATCATTTTTATGTTTTATTTTTCTCAACACATTTCACTATGTAATGAATAAAGATTTGCAATTGGAATATTTCATTCAGTGATATCTAGGATGTAGTAATTTAATGTTCCCATTGACCAGTTCAGACATGTCAGGAGATCTGATGGGTCCAATTAAAAACTTTTATGTTGCAAAATGTGTTTCTGTTTTACTCTAATTTTATTTCAGTTACTCTTTCTATGAGACCTGGATAAAACCCTATTGCGATTGGGCAGCAAAGAATGAGGATGAGACACAGTAGAGGAAAAATTGCTTTCCCTGAAAAATGCACTTTATACCAACCATCTGGTGGCATCTTGTTTACAGCTCTGTGTGCATTTATCGCTTATTAATCATGCTTACTCAGGGATTTTAATTACTCCCCGTCTAGCTGCTCTGCACTGAACTCAGACGTTGACCTTTCTTTTTTTCTGTTTCTTTTAAACCATTAATCATACATAATCAACACCAACAGGGCAGTGCCACAGGAGGCGCCCCCTTTTTCTGCAGTCTTTACTTCAACACTGAGCCAGCAAGCTGACTGCAGCTTCCCATTATCAGCATCCAGGCTCATCTTAATTAATGATTCCACTGCACAAAAGCAGTGTGTGAATATGCACACACATTCACACCCCTCCTTTCTCTTGTTCTCCTGTCATTGCCTTCAGAAGTTTGCAGCTTGGAAAGTCTCTATGCAAAAAAGTATAATGTGTGCAAACTGTAAAGCACTGCAGAATATGTTAGCGCTATATAAAAATTAAAATAAAGATTATTAATATGTGTTAAAAAACACAAAAATTGAGCTTGACTTGAGTTGGTACACATGCAGAACTTAAACTCATGTTCACATTGGCCACATAACATATAAAATCTACAAGAGAGAGAGGTTTTTGCTCACTTTTTCTCTTGTAGGTTTTATATATGTTGTGGCCAATGTGAACATGTGTTTAAGTTCTGCATGTGTACCAACTTAAGTCAAACTCAATTTTTGTGTTTTTTTCTTTGTATTATTGCAAGCCGGGTGTGGCCTCCCTCTCCTGAGCTGGAAATTGTATATAAGGCTTCCCCAGTCTGGTGTTCTACTGGTTGGGCCCAGTCCTTTTGTCTGCCCTTATTCACACGGAGTACAACATTGACACATGCCAGGATTTTAATATTATACAGTGTAGGACTGTCCCGATCAGAGTTACCTTGTTGTGGTGGGATGGTTTTTATGCTATTTTTTTAATCAAAAAAAGTATTACTATAAACTCTGTGTTATTTAAATGCACTTTTTTGCTTTTTATTTACTTAGTTACAGCAAGGTTTTTGCTCACTTTTTTTCTTGTAGGTTTTATACAGAATATGTGTGTAAATTGTTCTTATTCAACTCTACGGTCTAGCTCCACTCAACAACTTTAGTCACCTGCATCCTACACAAGTCCAAAGGTGTTTGTAAGATTGTGTCTACTTGGTGATTTGTATCACAAAGGCTGAAAAGCAGCACATACAATTTGGGACAAATATGGTGTAACTTCTATGGGTCATTAAAATTTTGGTAACCATATTTGAAATGTATATCTTTGTCTTGTGATGCCTGGGCACTATAAAGTAATTGGGAGGAGACAGTTCTGTGGTTAAATCTTATCACATAAAGTTGCTATTTGATCTGGTCCAAGAATGTATTCACACTGGCTGTAGTTTTGAGATAGTCTTTCATAATTGTTATACTGCACTTTTAATGTGAAAATTGAACTCAGCCTTAAAGATTAACCATCCAATTAGTTTTTATTTCATAAATTAATAGTAAACAGGGTAATAAACATTATTGAAATATATCTTATAATATATATTTGGTGTAACTTACTAATGCTGCAATATTTCAAGAATAAACCTCTGCTCATGCTAAGGAGACAGGACTAGTCCTGTGGAGCATCTCCTCCCACAGACTAGACTGGCCTAGGATCTTGTAATTGCACCTCCCTGGATGTAATAAATAGCATTTATTCAATCCCCAGCAGATAGGAGAATTATCTAGGCTGTCAGTCATGTCCAAGGATTGATTTTGAGGACTAGATAATACTTTTTTTTTATATTGTGTCAACATATTTGTAGCATTTTACAATTCTGAGTGGACTTGTACAGACAGTAAAGATATTACAGAGTACTTCATAATTCAATAGATACCAAGAGGAGTGAGCGACCTGCTTTGAAGCTTACAATCTATGAGGAAATAGAGATGTACACAATAGGTTAAAAGTGTTTGCCAAGTATGGTCCAGCCATCATAAATAGGGTATTTCAATAATGCTGCATGAACTGATCTTAAACCAGTATCTGAACAAGTACATATACAGTTTGCTATTAAGTGCATGGAGAGTGTGTAAACAGATGCTATGAGGGACCAGATTTGGAGGAAAAATTTTGAAAGGGCAAAGCGGGAATAGTTAAATAATTGAGGTGAGGCAATATGCCAGTCTAAGAAATAAGTTTTTAGGTCACTCTGTGGGTACTGGGAATTAATCTGTTTGGGATAGCGCATTCCAAAGAATTTGCACAGCACAAGAGAAGTCTGTCTTTGAGAATGTTATGTGAGGTTCGGGTTTAGAGGATGTTAGTCTTATGTCATTAGCAGAACAGAGGGCACAGGTAGGTTAGCAGACAGAGATACAGGAGGATGATATATATATGGTGGTGCAGAGCTATGGAGAGCTTTGTGGGTGATAGTGATAAGTTTATATTGGACTCTGTAGTGAATGGGCAACCAATGCAATGACTGGCACAGAATAGTATAGCGGATGGGCAGGAATATGATCCTGGCTGCTGCATTCAGGATGGATTGGAGAGGGGAGGGTTTAAAGGGAGAGATTGATTAGTAGAGAGTTGCAGTAATCTAGTCAAGAATGAATAAGAGCAGCAAGAAGAGTTTTTGCGGACTCAAAGTAAAGAAAAGGTTGAATTCTAGAGATGTTTGGGTGCAGGTGACATGAGCGAACAAGTGGTCGGATGTAGGGAGTGAAGGAAAGATCTGAGTCAAGTACAGCTAAAAAATGAGAGTGAGTTTAGTAGGAGGAGCAAATACAAGGACTTCAGTTATTTAGTAATTAATAAATGATAATTACTGCAGAATGGGGTCATTTATGGGGTGTCAAACTCCTTTATTCAAACATTTGAGCATGTGCTTTGTGTTCTGCTTTTCTATCCACCGAGCCACAGCAGATACACCTTTTCTTTTAGGTTCTGTTATTCTAGCTAAAGTCTGTTTAGCATAACATGGGTGTTTTCATTTGTTTGTCCTGTCACCTTTAGGGTATGTGCACACGTCAGGATTTTGTCAGGCTTTTTCCTCAGGTTTTGTAGCCAAAACCAGGAGTGGGTGATAAATGCAGAAGTGGTGCATATGCTTCTAGTATACTTTTCCTCTAATTGTTCCACTCCTGGTTTTGGCTACAAAACCTGAGGAAAAAGCCTGACAAAATCCTGACAAAATCCTGACGTGTGCACATAGCCTTAGGGTGCGGCTTTAGATTCTGTCCCCTGTTGGCATTTCCTGCTGTTGATTGTTTCTTGTGGATGTTCAGCCATTTTGATATAGCTTAAAGCCAGCCAGTGAAATCCCAGCTAAGGTTTTTCTCCTTGCTATTGTTGTTCTTTATTCTGCACCTACCTTCTGTTTCTTTTTAGGAAGTAAGCAACATAATTTCTAACACTATGTGCTTTATTCTTTATTTTGTATTTCATAGTTTTACTCACTCTGGGATCTTCTCCTTATTTCATCACACTTTACCTTTTTGTAGGTGTTTCACACTCTGCTCTACCCTTCAGTACTTTAAGAGGAACATGATGTGCTCAACGGCCTTTCAGGCAGCATAGGTCCAACTTTCCATCATCTACTCTGTGCTCTCTGTGCTGATCTCTGCTCATGCACGAACCACTAGGCACTGCGGGGTAAGGATCTCTAGACTGTACAGGAACTGGTAGGGTCAATTACTATATCTAGATTTACCTATTATCCCAAGTGAGTAGCTAGTCTAGCATAACATGTGGGTATTGCTGTCCTGGCACCTAAGGGACTCTACTAATGTGATATGTAACCTGCAAACTATTCCAGCAAAATCAGCCCTCCAGTTTGGCACTTTTTACCTTTTGAGATTTGCACACTGGTGGAAAAGTAGTTTCTGAGAACATATGGGGTATCATCAGAAGAAGTTGCACACCAAATTATGTGGTCATTTTATTATTAGCCACTTTGAACATTAAAAACTTGCAGCTAAAACAACATTTTAGTGGAAATTATGCAATATTTCATTACCACAGTACAATTACATAAAATTCTGTGACTCACCTGTGGTTTTAAAATGATCACGGTACTTCTAGATGAATACCTCAAGGTGGATATATGTCATGATCCAGACCGGGTTTTGGGTCTTGTCTCTCCTTTCCCTTTCTGGTCATGTCAGAGGTTAACTTTCTCTTCCTTGTTCCGGTGTCGGGTCTGCTATTTCTCTGTGCTGCATCCTGCAGGCAGTGCCAGTTATATTTCCTTTCTACGGCATGTGTAGCTGTCTCCGGTGAAACCCTGATTTGTCCTGCGTTTAGCTGTCTTTGACCGTGTCTTTTTTGCCCGTGTCTTTGTCCGTGTCCTCACTTCCCACCCTGAGCCTGTGTGTCCCTGTGTGTTTGGATTCCCCGGTACTCGACTCTGCTTTGGCTCTGACCTGATTCTGTCTCCTCCTTCTGGTACTTCTGCTACGGACCGGTACTGACCTTTTGGCGCTCGTCTGACTCTGTGTTTGGGATTCCCCTTGGCACTACGCTACTCTCTAGTACCGATCTGGCTTGTCTTAATATTCTGCTGCCACCTGGTGGTAGCCTCGCTACAGTTCTACTGGAGTGCTCTTAGCAGGATTTCAGCTCTCTCTCCATTCTGCTCCCATCTAGTGGAGTTTGCATTTACCTGCAGTGCTGCAGCGTGACAATATATTTACTAAAATGGGCTCACTTGAGTGAGTTTTTGTTGTTTTGGCACCTCTGAGGCTCTCCTAATGTGACCTGGCATACGTGATCTATAAATATTCAATATATAATAGTCAAATAATGCTCCTTCCCTTACAAACCCTGCCTTGTGCCCAAACAGTAGTTTCCAACTAAATGTATGGTATTATCGTACTCTAGAGAAATTGCATAGCAAATCTTGGGTTCCATTTTCTCTGGTTACCCTTGTGAAAATGAGAAATTTGAGGCTAAATGGACATTTTTGTGGAAAAAGTGTAATATTTGATTTTTAGTATCCAATATAATTAAATTCTGTGATGCAATAGTAGGTTAAAGATGCTCGTTCTACTTCTAGTTAAATTTCTCAAGGGGTGTAGATAACAAAATGGGGTCACTTGTGGAGGGGGGTTCTGCTGTTTTGACACCTCGGAGGCTCTGCAAATGCAACATGGTGTCCTCAAAGAAAGGGCACAACAAATTGTGGAGTAAATTTTCTAGAATTTACCTCGGAAAATTAAAAATTTGAGGCTTAAGCATCATTTTAGTAAAAACAAAATGTAATTTTTAATACTTCTCTTCTAAATGTGATTATAGATCCTTTGAGGGGTGCAGTTTAAAAAAAAAATAGGGTCTTTTGGGGTTTTTCTTGCATACACTGTGGGGAAAATAAGTATTTGATACACTGCTGATTTTGCAAGTTTTCCCACCTACAAAGAATGGAGAGGTCTGTAATTTTTATTGTAGGTACACTTCAACTGTGACAGACAGAATCTAAAATAAAAATAAAAACCAGAAATCACATTGTATGATTTTTAAATTATTAAATTGCATTTTATTGAATGAAATGATTATTTGATCCAATAGAAAAACCTAATATTTGGTACAGAAACCTTTCTTTGTAATTACAGAGGTCTGACGTTTCCTTTTGTTTTTGACCAAGTTTGCACACACTGTAGCAGGGATTTTGGTCCACTCCTCCATACAGATTTTCTATTCGGTTCAGGTCTGGAGACCGGCTAGGCCACTTTAGAACCTTGAAATTCTTCTTACGGAGCCACTCCTTAGTTGATATGGCTGTATGTTTTGGGTGTTGTCATTCTAGAGCCACGACCCATCTTCAATGCTCTTACTGAGGGAAGGAGGATGTAGGCCAAAATTTCATGATACATGACCCCATCCATCCTCCCTTCAATACGGTGCAGTTGTCTTGTCCCCTTTGCAGAAAAGCACTACCAACGTTTGATGTCTCCCCCTCCATGCTTCATGGTTGTGTCTGTGTTCTTGGGGTTGTACTCCTCCTTCTTCCTCCAAACATGGCGAGTGGAGTTGATACCAAAAAGTTCTATTTTGGTCTCTCATCTGACCACTTGGCCTTGTTCCATATTTTCTCTGGATCATCCAGATGGTCAATAGTGAACTCCAAATGGGCCTGAACTTTTGTTGGCGTGAGCAGGGGGACCTTGCATGCCTTGCAGAATTTTAATCCTTGTCGGCGAAGTGTGTTACTAACAGTAATGTTTGAGACTGTGGCTCAAGCTCTTTTCAGGTAATTTACCAGGTCCTCCTGTGTACTTCTGGCCTGATTCCTGAACTTTCTCGGAATCATCCTTACCCTACAAGGTAAAATCCTGCATGTAGCCCCAGACCGAGGAAGATTGACAATCATCTTGTGTTTCTTCCAATTTAAAAAAATTGTACCAACAGTTGTTGCCTTTTCACCAAGCTGTTTGCCTATTGTCCTGTAGCTCATCCCAACCTTGTGTAGGTCTTCTATTTCCTCCATGGTGTCCTTAGATAGCTCTTTGGTCTTGGCCATGGTGGAGATTGATTGAGTGTGTGGTCATGTGTCTTTAATACTGTTAACGAGTTCAAACAGGTGCTGATTTTGTAAGTTTGCCCACTGACAAAGACATGAACAGTCTATAATTTTAAGGGTAGGTTAATTTTAACATTGATAGAATATCAAAACTAAAAGACCAGAAAATCACATTATATAAATTATATACATTTATTTAAACTTTGCAGTGCGAAATAAGTATTTGATTCATCTGGCAAAAAAGTCTTAATACTTGGCAAAACTCTTGTTGGCAAGCACAGGAGTCAGACATTTTTTGTAGTTGATGAGGTTTGCGCAGTTTTCAGGAGGAATTTTGGTCCACTCCTCTTTGCAGATCATCTCTAAATCATTAAGATTTTGAGGCTGTCGCTTGACAGCTCGGAGCTTCAACTCCCGCCGTAAGTTTTCTATGGGATTAAGATGTGGAGACTGGCTAGGCTACTCCAAGACCTTAATGTGCTTCTCTTGTTGCCTTGGCTGTATGTTTTGGGTAATCATCTTGCTGTAAGACCCAGCCACGACCCATTTTTAATGAACTGGTGGAGGGAAAGAGGTTGTCACTCAGGATTTTATGGTACATGGCTCCATCCATTCTCCCATTGATGCGGTGAAGTAGTCTTGTGCCCTTAGCAGAGAACTACCCCTCAAACATAATGTTTCCACCTCCATGCTTGACATTGGGGACAGTGTTCTTTGGGTCATAGGCAGCATTTCTCTTCCTCAAAACACAGCGAGTTCAGATAATGCAAAAGAGCTCATTTTTTTGTCTCATCTGACCACAGCACCTTCTCCGAATCACTCGAAGAATCATCCAGGAGTTCATTGGCAAACTTAACACAGACCTGCACATGTGCCTTCTTGAGCAGGGGGACCTTGCGGGCACTGCAGGATTTTAAACCTTGACAGCGTAATGTGTTACCAATGGTTTCCTTGGTAGCTGTGGTCCTAGCTGCCTTGAGATCATTAACAAGTTCTCCCATGTAGTTTTAGGCTGATCTCTCACCTTCCTCATGATCAAGGATATGCCACGAGGTGATATTTTGCTTGGTGCCCCAGGTCGATTGACAGTCATTTTGTATTTCTTACATATTGCTATTGCACCAACAGTTGTCTCCTTCTCACCTAGCATCTTACTTATGGTTTTGTAGCCCCTTCCAGCTTTGTGCAGGTCTATGATCTTGTCCCTGACATCCTTGTAAAGCACTTTGATCTTGCCCATGTTGTAGAGGTTAGAGTCTGACTGATTGAGTTTGTGGACAGGAACCTTTTATAAAGGTGACTATGTAAGACAGCTATCTTTAATGCAGGTAATGAGTTAATTAGGAGCGTCTAACTGGTCTGTAGGAGCCAGAACTCTTAATGGTTGGTAGGGGATCAAATACTTATTTCTCACTGCAAAATGCAAATTTATATAATTTATGCAATGTGATTTTCTGGATTTTATTTTTGATATTCTATCTCTCAATGTTAAGATTAACCTACCCTTAAAATTATAGACTGTTCATGTCATTTGACAAACTTACAAAGACAGCAAGGGATCAAATAATTATTCCCTTCACTTTAACTATCTGTTTTAAGGGCATAAAAAAAGAAAACATTTTAAAATTGCACATTTTTCAATATTTTTGTAAAATTTTCCTTATTTTCATAAACGCAAATCATATTAACCTAAATGTACTACTACCATAACACTTCTCATTTTGGGTATAATATAATTGGTTAATATTGTTCTCTATTATCATATGTTCTGAGATACTGCATTAATCAGCACTGCTGAGTTATAGCACACTTTGGTTATCTTTATATTAGAGATTTAGTCATATCAGGGGTCTATCTTCTATATAATTGTCTAAGCTGAGCGCTCACACAGGGTTAATGCCATCGTTAACGGACCGCGGTATAACGCAGTCCTTTAATGCAGCTATTAACCGTGTGTGACCAACTTTTTACTATTGATGCTGCGTATGCAGCATCAATAGTAAAAAGATCTAATGTTACAAATAATAATAATAAAAAAAGGTTATTCTCACCATCCGACGTCGCGCGCTGTCCTCGGCGGTGCAAGCGGCAGGTTCCAGTGCCAAGGATGCTATGCGAGAAGGACCTGCCATGATGTCACAGTCATGTGACCGCGACGATGTCACGGTCATGTGACTGCGACATCATCACAGGTCCTGCACTCATACCAACCCTGGGACCGGAAGCTGCCGCGTGCACCGTACACCGGCGCCAGGACTTCAAGGGGCCTTCGGAAGGTGAGTATATGTTTATTTTTTATTTTAAGTCTTTTTTAACCACGCATATAGTGCCCACATTGCTATATACTACGTGGGCTGTGTTACATACTGCGTGGACTCTGTTATATACTACATCTCTGTGCTATATACTATGTAGCTGGGCAATATACAACGTGACTGTTCAATATACTACGTGGCTGTGCAATATACTACGTGCTCTGTGTTATATACTACGTAGCTGTGCAATATACTATGTGGCTGTGTCGGTTCTGTTATATACTACGTCGACAGTGCAATATACTACGTGGCTGTGCAATATACTACGTAGCTATGCAATATACTACGTGCCTCTACAATATACTATGTGGCTATGTTATATACTACGTGGCTCTGCTATATACTATGTCTCTGACCAATATACTGCATAGCTGTGCAATACACTACGTAGCTGTGCAATACTCTACGTGACTGTGTTATATACTACGTGGCTGTGCAATATACTACATGCCTGTGCAATATACTACGTGGCTCTACAATATACTACGTGGCTATGTTATATACTATGTGGCTCTGCTATATACTACGTGGCTGACCAATATACTATGTGCCTGTGCAATACACTGCGTGGCTATGTTATATACTGCATAGCTATGTTATATACTACGTCGTTTGTGTTATATACTACGTCACTGTGCAATATAGTACGTAGCCTGTGCTATATACTACCTACATATTCTAGAATACCCAATACGTTAGAATCAGGCCACCATCTAGTTATTCATAAATGGCATTAGAGTTTAGCATTAGAGTTTCTTGAGAAAATATTTACCCTTCTTGGCTTTTTGCCTAATTTGTTACATTGTTATAAAACTCAGATTAGTTTATGCTACAGTTAGGAAATGCAAAAGCATGCTGTAAATAAAGGTGGAGAAAACTGAGATTTGCATGTTGCACCAAACTTGCATCAAAGATAAGATACAATGTCTTGTAAAATATTCACCTTTAACCCCTTGGCTTTTTAGCGATTTTGTTAAATTACAACCTGTGTTTAAGAAGTATCGTTTCTCCTTGCGGAGAGTGACATGATAAGCATGTCGAGGTGAGGAGACTTAAAGCCGCAATGCTCCTCTGGGAAATATGCAAATTGTCTCTTCAGAGAGGAAGCGGACTAGAACTCTAGTGCCACCTATTGGAAGTAGCAATCCTAACAGTCAATGTCGACCCTTTAACGAGCCTTGTCACATGACTTAAGATAATAGCCAAACCAGAATCTTAATTTGCAGACACTGTGTTTCGGGGAACTGCCCCTCGTCAGTGCAAAGTGGAGATCTGGTTTGGCTGATTGAGAGGCGTCTGACGGGGATCCACGAAGTATCGTTTCTCCTTGTGGAGAGTGACATGCTAAGCATGTCGAGATGAGGAGACTTAAAGCCGCAATGCTCCTCTGGGAAATATGCAAATTGTTTCTTCAGAGAGGAAGAGGACTAGATCTCCAGTGCCACCTATTGGAAGTGGCAACCCTACAAATCAATGTGTATATATATATATATATATATATATATATATATATATATATATATATATATATATATATATATATATATATATATATATATATATATATATATATATATATATATATATATATATATTTGGAATTAAGTCAGTCACTAAGGGGTTAAAAGAGGGCTGGATGATTTTGTCAATACACATGACATTGTGGGTTATAGTTAATTTAGCGACTAAAGAGGAGAAAGGTTGAACTTGATGGACCTAGGTCTTTTTTCAACCTTTGTAACTGAAAGTAATTTAAAGACACCTCTTGCTAAAGCTGCAGACTCTGATAGTCAGTCATAATTCAACTATCTTCACATTTGACAAGATCTATAGGGGCTCGCTCACAAGGCCCTATACATCGGACGAGTGCAATCCGATTTTTTTATCAGATAGCACTTGAACCAATGTTTTTTAGAGGGGCAGTGCTGATGAACAATTTTTTTCACTGACACAATCTGACAGTGAAAAATATTCCAGTATGATGCAATTTCACTTTGAAATCGGATGCCACTCGCCTGTTCAGGTCTATGGGTAGGTGGAAAACATCAGACTGCACTCGGATGACAGCCAAGTGCAGTCTGATTTCTATGGACTCTCAGAATAGAGTAGATGGAGAAATTTTGTTCTCCATCTTCTTATCAGTGTGCTATGGTTCCCTCGTCCGAGACAATCGGATCACACTATTCTGACAATTGGATCAAACTCTGATCAGAGTATCATTTGCATAATTGACCCAATTCTCTCGGAAGAGAGAATCTACGCCCGTCTGATATTGGCCTAACCTGTATACATTTTATTGTATGTATAGAAATTCACTGCATACCATACTTTTCTATAAATAGGTATACTCAGCGAGGAGCTGATTAGATGTAAGCATAGTTGTACTATGTCTACCCATTCTAGGTGCGCAGAGTGGTTCCTTTGAATACCTTTTGGTGTTTCTCATCTTTTTTCGCTTGGCGAAATGCTGAGTACATGATGTGATCTCCCTTTGGATGTATGTACTATTTAATTTCCAAACCAATTGTAAACACATTGAGTTATGGTGTTCTGGTGACAGCGCCTTTTAGTGCAATATAGGCTCTGTTCAAACTTCACATAATACTGCGTAAATCTGATTTCTTCCATTTGTGAACAAATATGTGTTTAAAGGAAATGCCTTGTAATTTTGTTTTATGTCGAGCTATTAGTTTCTACTTCCCAAGCCATTCGTCAATAATAATTCTTGCTTTAAATTACAACCGCTTCAAAGAGATTGAACAGCTAAAGACTCACTTAGGGGCCTGTTTTACACTCCTATAATCATAAGCCAAAATAATGTTCATTAGAATTTTCTTTTAAATATTTCATTTCCTCCTGCATCATTTATTTCCTAATTTATTACCCTCAACGCAGTGGATATGAAGAAATACTAGTTTTTCAGTTAATGGGTTGGGGCATATCCCTGTCCTTATATAAAAAAGGGATAATCTCTTCATTGTGCATCATAAATCTCAGCATTACAGACTATGACGCCCCTTTTTTATTCTAACACAAGTTTTTTTATTTATAAATTATAAATAATCAAGTTTAGCTAAATGATTCGTAGGACCCTGATCCAGCTGATAAGTAGTCTATTGCCAAATGACAAGAGCACTGCAATCATATTATAATCTTTAATAACACAGGTCAACAAAAAAATTTTTTTTTTCTGGTGTCCAAAATATTTTAATGAATTTAGGGTATTTTTGGGGTGCTGATTCTGAATATGCTATCAGTTTTGCCAGATTGGCTCAAGTTTTTGAGATTTTTGGTATCTTATTTATAGCACTTGTTGGTAAATGCGACGCATCATCTCATTAATTTCTTTGGATTAGTACTTGAACTGAGCAGTTCTCAATATAGTTTTGTGTTAATTAGTGTTCTAAAAGTTTGTTCATAGCTGGATTTTTGCAGTAACTTTATGTTGTTGTCTGTTTTCCAGTGAAAAGCATGAACTCATCAAGAAGAAGTTGTCTTAACGATCCAGACTCATTCTGTTACATTTGTGGTGAATACACACTGCCAAAACATAGAAGAAACATAACAGACTTCGTAAAAAAAGTGTATTTTGCCTATTTTGGGGTTATGCTTGGGGACCAAGACAAGTTTTGGGCACCACACATAGTGTGCAAAGCATGTATCGAATTATTACGAAAATGGAGCAAAGGACAAAGAAAAAGCTTCAAATTTGGTGTTCCAATGGTGTGGAGAGAGCCAAAAAATCATCATGATGACTTTTATTTCTGTGCAGTGCAAGTGCAAGGATTCAATAAGCATAAGAAACGAAAATGGGAGTAACATGGAATCTGCAAGAAGGCCTGTCCCTCATTGTGAAGATGTGCCTGTACCTGTGGTTACCATAAATAACAGTCATCATGATGATTTTTTGGCTCTCTCCACACCATTGGAACACCAAATTTGAAGCTTTTTCTTTGTCCTTTGCTCCATTTTCGTAATAATTCGATACATGCTTTGCACACTATGTGTGGTGCCCAAAACTTGTCTTGGTCCCCAAGCATAACCCCAAAATAGGCAAAATACACTTTTTTTACGAAGTCTGTTATGTTTCTTCTATGTTTTGGCAGTGTGTATTCACCACAAATGTAACAGAATGAGTCTGGATCGTTAAGACAACTTCTTCTTGATGAGTTCATGCTTTTCACTGGAAAACAGACAACAACATAAAGTTACTGCAAAAATCCAGCTATGAACAAACTTTTAGAACACTAATCACAAAGTTTAATACATTCCCATGCTGCTCAAAATTCCATCGCAATTTCCATCGCAAACATCAGGACCCACCCAATCATGATCTCAGGGTGCTGATAGGGATAAAGAGGGAGCTCCCACATTCTGTTAAACATTTATACGATGTAGTCACTTTTTATAGCAGCATCTAAGGGGTTAAACAGATTTGGACGGTGCCAACACTGATCGTGGCTAATGCAGCAAGTTGTCAGCTATGGTGGACAGCCAACAGCTGCTAGATTGTCACCTGTATGGGGATGCTAGTCTCTTATATCTCAGGTCAGTAAAAAGACGCATTGGTGGTCAATAAGGAGTTATTATTGGCCCATTGTGATGATGTTTCGGTCCATAGTGTGAACCTTTCTAGAGCTATCGGCATAATGGACCATTAAATTTACTCTTTTTCATATTTTTGGTGTGCTGTGTTCAATTTCTTTTTTTGTAGTATAGATTAAAGCTTTTTCATGTCACATATATTAAAGAAAACTGTGCAGATAGTTTTGGCTGTATTTGATTTGTGTCTTGTTTGTGTTACTCATGACACATACACTTCCAATTTTTATGCCTAAGCTAGTAATATTTTCATAGTATTTCATCTTCAAATATAAAAGATCTAACAAAAATCAACACTCCCCAAGATATGTAATAAATAAACCCCTGACAAAGTGATCTGTTCAAAATTCTTGAAAAAAGTGAAGGTTTAGTTACTCTTCAACTTCGAAATGTAAAATCACGTTCATGTTTGTAATTGTGGGGGTCTGCATTATGTGGAGAGGGCTCAGGAGCTGAGCTCCTTCCACATGCAGTAGATGCTGGCTACATTGCTTAGTCAGCATTCACAAAGCTGAAAGTGGCATTTAAATAGAATGTGCTGATGCTCATGCGCATCACCACCTCACCCGCTGTGCAGTAGATTACCATTCCAGCAGGATGATATCTGTGTAGCGCTGTGAGCTCCATAGCAGAATGTAATTTCACTGTATAGTGCTATAGTATGGTATTCCGGTATATAGTGTGCGGATTTCAAATTCCTCACAATCATGTTAAAAAAAAAAAAAAAAAAAAAAAACATAAAAATTTAAATCTCCTCTCATTGCCCCTATTAAACATAATGAAATGAAAACAAAACAAACATGTACATGAAAAAAAATGTTACACTTCTGGTGAAGTAGGAAAAACCCACAATGGTCACTGAAAGAACTTGAAACTGACAAAAGTATTTTTTAGTTAAATTTACTGAATATCAGCTAATGAGAACCGGACATTGCTTTTGAATTGTAGTTGAACAGAAAAAAGAACCTCTTCAAAATGTCCTGTATCAAAATAATGGTTTCCTTAATTAAATATTTTGTTGCACCACCTTTTGATGCAATCACTGCAAACACACAATTTCTGTAACTCTCAGTGAGACTTCTTCACCTGACCACAAGCATTTTAGGCCACTTCTCATGAACAAACTGCAGGTTTCAGCTCCTTCCACGGATGTTCAGTAGGATTTATATCAGAGCCCATAGAAGCCACTCCAGATTAATCCAGTGCTTTGCACTTACTCATTCTTGAATGTTTTTAGCTGTGTGTTTTTGGGTAATTATCCCGTTGGAGAAGCCATGACCAAGCTCAGACCAAGCTTTTTGTCACTGATCAGCACATTTCACTCCAGAATGCCTTCATACTATATGAGATTTCTTTGAACTGTGCACAGATTCAAGACACCCTGTGCCAAATACAGCAAAGCCGCCATGAATCATAACCAAGTCACCAATAGAGATGAGCGAATATTTCATTGTTCGGTTCTGATTACATTCGCCGATTAATTCGTCGAATATTCGCCGAACATAGCCTAATGCCATTCGCGTCAATGGGAAGCAAAGACAAACGCATGCACAACACCCTATAACGGCCCCAAATGCTGCCAAAACACATCAAATGAGGGACAGACACCAGGAAAGTGGCGTCAACTCACCCACAGTACAGATTTTAGCATGGCACTGCAGCAATCAGCCAGGCATGAGGTATCAGGGTCTGGGACATCATTTACAGCTTTCAATTGAACGTCAGCTGAGGAGACAAAAACGAAATCTCCAAACGCTAAAAAATACTCGGAGATCACCTGAGCATGCTTGGGAAAACCCGAGCAACGAGTATACTCGCTCATCACTAATATTGACCCCTGAGCGTGCCAATATGTCCGTTTTCAACTTGACATATTCCTGGTCATCCTGTAATGTCAAATCATAATAGGCTTTCTGGGGCTCACCAGTCAAATAGGGGGCCAGTATCTTTGCCCACTGCTAGTGATAGCTTCTTACGCTCCACCACCCACTCGAACACAGTCAAAAACGCCTCTATATAATCCCCTGAGGTCACCTTTTGCATGGCTCGTCTTATCGCTTTTCGAACTCAGGAGTCAGCACCTTGATGTGGAGGAGGGGCAGTCTCTCTGTTGCTGACATCTCCCACCATGAGTTCCATCTGCCTTTGTTGTTGAATTTGCTGTATTAGGAGTTTTAGTTTCCTACTGTACCTGTTGATGCTTATGTTGGCTCAGAATCAGATGCTTGATTAATTCTTCCATTTTGTCCGACCACTGTTCCATCCCTGTAGCCGCCTTCACCCAGGACATATGGTTTATTCACCACTGCTACACATGCTACTGGAACATTGCCTGCATCAGAAACACCACTTGTGGAAGGTCGGCTCACTTAGCTGCTCCTCGAGGTTGACCCACGCACACATGTATTTTAGCCCTTCATGACCGGAGGTATTTTAGTTTTTGCGTTTTTGTTTTTTGCTCCCCTTCTTCCCAGAGCCATAACTTTTTTATTTTTCTGTCAATGCCGCCATGTGAGGCTTGTTTTTTGCAGGATGTGTTGTACTTTTGAACGACACCATTGGTTTTAACCCATTTCTGCCATTGGACGTACTATTCCATCCATGTGGGGTGGGCCCTAATTCCCAAGGACGGAATAGTACGTCCAGCGCGATCGGCCGCGCTCACGGGGGGAACGCGGCCGATCGCGGCCGGGTGTCAGCTGCCTATCACAGCTGACATCCGACACTATGGGCCAGGAGCGGTCACGGACCGCCCCCAGCACATTAACCCCCGGCACACCGCGATCAAACATGATCGCAGTGTGCCGGCAGTACAGGGAAGCATCGCGCAGGGAGGGGGCTCCCTGTGGGCTTCCCTGAGACCTCTGGAGCAACGCGATGTGATCGCATTGCTGTGAGGGTCTCTTACCTCTCCTCCCTGCAGCAGGCCCGGATCCAAAATGGCCGCGGCATCCGGGTCCTGCAGGGAGGGAGGTGGCTTACCGAGTGCCTGCTCATAGCAGGCGCTGGTAAGCCTGCAGCACTGTAAGTCAGATCGCCGATCTGACAGAGTGCTGTGCAAAAATTCAAAGTGCTGTGTAAATGCAAAAAACGTGCAATCCCACAGTTGTTTTTTGTTTTGCTTTTTTACTATGTTCACTAAATGCTAAAACTGACCTGCCAATATGATTCTCCAGGTCATTACGAGTTCATAGGCATCAAAACTGTCTAGGTTCTTTTTTGTCTAAATGGTGGAAAAAAATTCCAAACTTTGTTTAAAAAAAAAAAAATATTGCTCCATTTTCCGATGCCAGTCGTGTCTTCATTTTTTGTGATCTTTGGTTTGTTGAGGGCTTATTTTTTGTGCGCCGAGCTGAAGTTTTTAATTATGTAATTTTGATGCAGATACGATCTTTTGTTCGCCCTTTATTGTGCATTTTAATGCAATGTCGTGGTGACCAAAAAAACGTAATTCTGGCGTTTTGACTTTTTTCTCGCTACGCCGTTTAGCAATCAGGTTAATAGTTTTTTTTATTAATAGATCGGGCGATTCTGAACTCGGGAGATACCAAATATGTGTATGTTTGATTTTTTATTTTTTTTTTGAATGGGGCAAAAGGAGAGTGATTTGAACTTTTATATATTTTTTTCTTTTTTTAAATTTTTAAAAACATTTTTTTTTTACTTTTTACATGCTTCAATAGTCTAGACTATAGACTAGAAGCTGTCATAACTCGATCACCTCTGCTACATACAGGTGATGATCAGATCACCTATATGTAGCAGAATTGCTCACTTGCTATGAATGGTCGACGCTCATAGCAATCCGGTAGTGACAACCATAGAGGTCTGCAGGAGACCTCTGGTTGTCATGCAAACCCATCAGTGACCCACGATCACGTGATGGGGTCACCGATAGGCAGATTTCCGGCGTGCTTGCCGGAAGCGCTTGTTAAATGCCGCTGTCAGAGTTTGACAGCATCATTTAACAGGTTATCAGCCATGGGAGGAGCTCAATTCCTCCCGCGGCTGTTAGCTGCCCATGTCAGTTGTTCCTAACTGCTGACATGTGCCAGAAAAGATGTGGGCCTACATCAAAGGGAGGGTGTCCGACATCGAAGTATTATTACACCCAATATTGGAATGGGGTTAAAGTCTCTGGGTGGTTTATTGCATCATAAACCACAAACCCAAACTGGTAACAGAAAAACAGCCTGTCTGGCTCAAAAGAAAGTAAAAAGTTCATATACAGTCCTGCCCATTTCCTCTGGGACTACACATACGGCAGCTCTCGCAGGAGCTAACAGTCAGGAGACTTCCTTTCCTCTACACACACAGAGAAAAAAAAAAACTAGCTGGACATTTAACTACCTGTATCCATAACCCTGGAGGTGGAGATATGGTGGGTAGATGTCCCGTCCATCTCTTACCTACCCACCATGAAAGCCAGTCCCCTATAGCGACTGGATTGCTCTCAGCCCATATCATGTTGGAGAAAATACTTATGGTTTTCACATCACGCAGGAAAGCAACCTTTGTGACACATATCTCCCCTCATGTACGGCACCAGTGACCCTGTCAAAGCCAATAGATGTCCATTGTTGTTTCCCTGGTTAAAAACATGATGTCAAGTATGCAAACATTTTATGTTTGTGTAACCAGCCAGTAATTATTCTCTCCATAGCAGGTCAAATTGGGAGTGGTTTTATGGTATGAGATGGGTAAAGTATCCAGACTTCACTTCAGCAAGTTTTCTCTCTAATAACTATCTGGATTTCTGTAGTGCTTTCCTATACTCAGAGATAGAAGAAATGGATCCTCTACTAAAGGCCTACACAGCCTCCCAGATGATTGATTCAGATGTTGAGTTGGCATTAACTTCCCTGTACATTTCAGCTTTTTTTTTTTTTTTTTAGCGTAGCTTTGTATCTCTGTCTGATCTAGCCAGAAGACTAAGCCTTTAAAGGGCATGACCATGGGCCGAAGCAAAGTCTAGAGCAGTGTTTCTCAACTCCAGTCCTCAAGACCCACCAACAGGTCATGTTTTCAGGATTTCCTTAGTATTGCCCAGGTGATAATTTAATTACCTGCTCAAGCATTAATTCAATCACCTATACAATACTAAGGAAATCCTGAAAACATGACCTGTTGGTGGGTCTTGAGGATTGGAGTTGAGAAACACTGGTCTAGAGCTAAGTGTGATGAGGAATGATCTGATTCACCACTGGGGAGGTAAGTTATAATATTAACCTAATTAAGGTAGTCTGCAGAACTAAAACAAATCAATGCTGGTAAAGGTACTGTACAAGCAAAAATTACAATAATAATTGCAAATTCCACAGTCTATACCTCCTAAAGCAGGTAGGCATCGCGTCAATTAGACAAATGTAAAGGAGACAGATTGGTATGTGTAAGACAGTCCTTAACTGGGATCCATAGTTATATTAAAATCACCCGGCAATAATATAGGTGCTGGATCCAGATTGATCACTTGGGACAGAGCATCGGCAGGGGGAGGTAAATACAAGTTGACTACGGTCAATACCATGTTATAGAATCTACCACGAAGAATGATATACCAGCCACCTGGATCAATATGAATGTTTAAATTCAAATTGGTCAGTATTGGCTACTGCAATACTGACTCCTCTAGTATAACTAGAGGCGGTGGCATGGTAGGCCAAGCCCACAAAATCCCATTAGAGCGTCAGCATTTTATTTCACTGTCAATATGTTTTCTGCAAAGTTCATGATTCTCACAACCCAGGAGACAATTTTGAGTTCAGTACTAGCTATTGGCATTCATAAGTGAGATTACGAGACAAGGGAACCTGCATAAAAGTTGAAATTGGTCACCCTGCACAATAAAAGAAGTAAAAATAACATGCCACAAAACAAACAATTAAGTTGCATGAAGAAAAATATAATCAGAGGATCCGACTTCTTCTTTTTTTGGTGAGTATATGAAATCATTTTTACACCCAAGCGTTAATTCATTTCTACACATGACTTAATGCTTGGATGTAAAATTGTTTTTTGGATATGCACCAATAAAGATGAAGATTTCATGTCCATGATGATGGATCCTCTTTTTATGAATACTTTTGTCCCCATCAGTGATGCTTTTCTGTCCTATGGACTGAACTGAGAGAATTACAGTGAGCTGGTTTTCATACCTCTTGTTCGATGAAGAAAAACCTATATCCATCCTACCATTCCACCTCAACACAAGATGGATTTATAGCCCTTTACCAAATTTACTAACATGTCATATACAAACTGGTAGCAAATAATTGAATTAAAAGAAGAAAGTTCAAGGCAAATTTTACCCTCCCTGTGACATTAAATAGGCGAACATAATGCCAATGCATCCAAGCGCTGCTTCAACATTGTTCAAAACCCCAGAGCCTAGATATAATTTTAAACTGAAAAGAAATGGACACCACAATTTTTTTTTGTAATGTAAAATAAAGTTCTTTCTCAGCTATGGCACAATTTAATAGCGGCAGTTGTTTCTGAGGATGAGCATTTCAATCTAGAAAAAAAAAGTTAAATGTCTCTTAGGTCAGATATTCCAGTACAATTCAAGATGCAGTGGTGCTCCAGCCAGCTGATAACACAGGTCAACAAAAAAAAAAATTTTTTCTGGTGTCCAAAATATTTTAATGAATTTAGGGCATTTTTGGGGTGCTGATTCTGAATATGTCATCAGTTTTGCCAGATTGTCTCAAGTTTTTGAGATTTTTGGTATCTTATTTATAGCACTTGTTGGTAAATGCGACGCATCATCTCATTAATTTCTTTGGATTAGTACTTGAACTGAGCAGTTCTCAATATAGTTTTGTGTTAATTAGTGTTCTAAAAGTTTGTTCATAGCTTGATTTTTGCACTAACTTTATGTTGTTGTCTGTTTTCCAGTGAAAAGCATGAACTCATCAAGAAGAAGTTGTCTTAACGATCCAGACTCATTCTGTTACATTTGTGGTGAATACACACTGCCAAAACATAGAAGAAACATAACAGACTTCGTAAAAAAAGTGTATTTTGCCTATTTTGGGGTTATGCTTGGGGACCAAGACAAGTTTTGGGCACCACACATAGTGTGCAAAGCATGTATCGAATTATTACGAAAATGGAGCAAAGGACAAAGAAAAAGCTTCAAATTTGGTGTTCCAATGGTGTGGAGAGAGCCAAAAAATCATCATGATGACTGTTATTTATGGTAAACACAGGTACAGGCACATCTTCACAATGAGGGACAGGCCTTCTTGCAGATTCCATGTTACTCCCATTTTCGTTTCTTATGCTTATTGAATCCTTGCACTTGCACTGCACAGAAATAACAGTCATCATGATGATTTTTTGGCTCTCTCCACACCATTGGAACACCAAATTTGAAGCTTTTTCTTTGTCCTTTGCTCCATTTTCGTAATAATTCGATACATGCTTTGCACACTATGTGTGGTGCCCAAAACTTGTCTTGGTCCCCAAGCATAACCCCAAAATAGGCAAAATACACTTTTTTTACGAAGTCTGTTATGTTTCTTCTATGTTTTGGCAGTGTGTATTCACCACAAATGTAACAGAATGAGTCTGGATCGTTAAGACAACTTCTTCTTGATGAGTTCATGCTTTTCACTGGAAAACAGACAACAACATAAAGTTAGTGCAAAAATCAAGCTATGAACAAACTTTTAGAACACTAATTAACACAAAACTATATTGAGAACTGCTCAGTTCAAGTACTAATCCAAAGAAATTAATGAGATGATGCGTCGCATTTACCAACAAGTGCTATAAATAAGATACCAAAAATCTCAAAAACTTGAGCCAATCTGGCAAAACTGATGACATATTCAGAATCAGCACCCCAAAAATACCCTAAATTCGATGAAATATCTTTGGCACCAAAAATGCTGTTGACCAGTGTAATATATTCTGGTCTTTTGAAGAAGTGGCATGGGTTGTCCAGTATTCTGATAAAAGTCTATAGTCTCTGTATGTTTCTGCAGACTTCTGAATCCTGACAGCACAAGGTGCACATACTGTCAGGATATTGGTATTGACAGTGAAAGCAGACGTGACCGCTAGTATGCAATTTGCATACATGTGCTCTCATGCCGACTAGACTTGATATATTTGTCTCAAATCACTTATATTGAGAGAAGTCAGGCACATCTAGTTACAATGTGGCTGCAAATATGCAAATCAAACACTTGTGGTCATCTGACCGTCTGATCTTATCGGCAATAAAAGAGTCCTGACAGTGTGCACACTACACACTATAAGTATTCAGAACTCTGCAAACAAATAGGGTGACTGCAGACTTTTACCAGAAGACTGAAAAACCCCTTTAATAACTTTAAATTTTGCAGGATACAACATGGCATTTTTGAGTTGCTTATATCTGACCATTCTCTTTGCTTCTGGAAGATTTTTTGTTTCCTCTGAACATTCATTGAGAAGTTGGGAAAAATGTGAACTTCTCTTTCAAATTTGATAGGGCTTTGGCATCTACTTATCTCTTAATTCTTATCATGGCCATGACCATTCAGAATTTCTCAATACATAAAAGAGAAGAGAAAGACACTGGTCCATAACTATTTCTGAGAAGCAAGTTCCATAAAGTCACAGTGGTCCTTACCCTCAGTCCCTTTGGGCAGCCCCACAAATCTAATTTTACACCAACTCTTAAAGTCTTCACCTTGTTTTTTTGATCTGCAGAAGCAGATTACAGGACTTCAACCATGGCTCTTAGTGGGGTGATCACATTCTCAAGATTAGATGCAGCATTCCCACTTTCTACTCCCTTCTTACTCTCACTCAGATTTCACATGTAACAGGCTAAAGTCCACCTGTAATGGGTCAATTTTTTCAGTGAGCACCGAACGACAGTCAGTTTTGGGTATAAGTTCATCCGATTATAGTGGGAGTCCTGTCAGAGGCACTTTGCCCCAAGAAAGCTGATTCTGTATCACACATTGAGGCTGTGCGCACACGTCACGCTTTTTTTTGCGGTTTTTCACTATAAAAACGCTATAAAACCGCGAAAAAAAACGCTCACATTAAGCATCCTATTAATTAGAATGCAATCCGCAAATGTTGTGCACATACTGAGTATTTTTCCGCAGCGGAAACGATTTGCGGTAAAATATGTTGCATGTTCATTAATTTGTCGAATCGCGGGGATTCCGCACACCTAGGAATGCATTGATCTGCTTACTTCCCGCATGGGGCTATGCCCACCATGCGGGAAGTAAGCAGATCATGTGTGGTTGGTACCCAGGGTGGAGGAGAGGAGACTCTCCTCCACGGGCTGGGCACCATATAATTGTTAAAAAAAAGAATTAAAATAAAAAATCGTGATATACTCACCCTCTGATGGCCCCGGAGTCTTCCCGCCTCTCAGCGGTGCACGTGGCTGCTTCTGTTCCTATAAATGGTGTGTGTGAAGGACCTGCGATGACGTCGCGGTCACATGACCGCGACGTCATCGAAGGTCCTGCACACACACCATCTATAGGATCGGAAGCCGCTGAGGAGATTGGCTGTTTGCGGAAGGTGAGTATAACCATTTTTTAATTTTTTTTAATTATTTTTAACATTCTATCTTTTACTATTGATGCGGCATAGGCTGCATCAATAGTAAAAAGTTGGTCACACTTGCCAAACACTATGTTTGACAAGTGTGAACAACCTGTTGTTAAATATGCTTATTTTGCACATTTATTTAATCAAGACTATTCACCAGGTGCATTACTCTTAAAGAAAAATGTCATGATATTCTCATAAAAAAGGTAGTGGTTTATTGAATTGTCCACAGAAAAACCACATTGCAGTGAAACATAAAACAGATTGTCCATGTGTAGATATCAGCACTTGATACTCATCTTTCCCAAAGTTCTGAATGGTAGAAGCCGTCTGTCTGTGTAAAATCTGAAGGTCATCATGGCTGCCAGCTACCAGCTGTTGCTTCCTTCTTGTCTGATGTCCATGGAGAATGATGGTGTAGGCAGGAGGTGACAGCCCCCACGTGACAAAAGCCCCCACCCTCCTTAAGAGCTGTGTTTATATATGTTTCCTACAGACCACGTGTTGTGCTTTACATGGTGTTGACTTATGCTCTGAGCTTCATACACAGAAATAGCCCTTTGTAATGTCAGCAAGAAGCAATGTGCTCAGTACTGAATTGAGATTAAGAATAATTCAATTAATTAATATTTAACACCTGTCAATCAGTTTTCCAAGCGATGCTACAGATCGCTTGGAAAACGCTAGCATTCTGCAAGCTAATTATGCTTGCAAAACGCTAGTTTTCTGCGGGAATATGCATGCCAATTCCGCATGCCATATACCCGCCGCAGGAGGCGCAGAATTGCCGTGGAAATTTCCGCTGCAATTCTGCAACGTGTGCACTTAGCCTGACTGTGGTTTTGTCTCATTTGCAGAACTGTTACATGCCTATTTCTCTAGTTTTCATATACTGCTTTTCAGGGGACATAATTTTTGCAAGTATATTATTTCTATGCGAAGAAACAAGGACGAAAGCGGACTGGAACAGAAATATTCACATGATGGGCAGAGAGAATTAGTCCATATGCAAATACATCATATGGTACCACATTGTGGCCCAGCAGTAGATTGTCCAAACTGCTGCTTGCTAGATTAGATTTGCTAGGCCTCAAAATTAATTCAAATTTGTCCAAGAGTAGGCTAAACAAATTAAAATAATTCCTCTACTCTTTAAGGCTATGTTCTCACTTTCTGAACTTGCTAAGGACAAGTCCGATGTCTGTTTTTCTATGTATTCGCAACAGTTAACCAAGCCTGACACTTGGATTTTTGACGTACATTTGCTAAGCCCATTGTCATTCAATGTTGCTAATGTATTACCTTTTCTTTTACAATACTAAGTATGCTGTATATTTTAAAGCCACTATTCAGGGTGATTTGGTAAGAAATAACTTTTGATGTGGAATGTCACATTTATTTTAGTGAGAATCAGCTGCAAAATTGGAATCCAAATTTTCACCAAATTTCTGAAAGCATAAACATGTAAAGTCTCCTATAATGTCAGCCAAACTCGCCAATATCAACTGTCTTACAGCGTCTTTGGGGGCAGATGAAGCCGGTGGAGATAAAGATTTGCTATGTCCGGTTTCAGACTTCTGATCCTTTTGTTCACTAAGTAATAAAGTGCTGCCAGAGATATCTAGCAGTGGCTCTCTCATAGAAAAAGACGGGAATGCTTAGCAGAGCTTGCAGTCCTGTGTATGGGAGAGTTGGGTGAGATACCTTCTGGTCAAATCCTCTCTCAGCCGACCGCTATTTAAAGTGTATAGGGGCTTTAGTCCTAAAAGGTTATGCCCACTCCACCAAAATATAAAAATGATTCAAATAGTTTTGATGATATGTCCTATAATTTTTGGAGTATAATGCATTTCTGCGTAGTTTTTCTGCAGTCTAAATGTACACTTACTGTATGTTTCATGCCATTGCAGGGACTCCCTTCTTACTACAGCTCACTTACCTCAACATGTATACAGCAAGTATCGTCTCACTGGAAGTTTACTAGTTTTGAATTTCTAGTGATTATTTATTTATTATTCCTTTTGATATAGCACCAACATGTTCCCCAGCACTTTACAGACATCAATATTGGGGTCCACAATCTACATTCCCTACCAGCAAGAGTGTGGAAAGAAACCGGAGAACCCAGAGGAAACCCTTAGAGGGATTTGAACCCTGGACCCCAAGTAACATTACCGACCACTGAGATTAGGCTTTTTTTTTCAGTGGAACTTGCGCTGAAATTGCATTATCTTTTCACTGACTTTCCATAGAGCAGCAGTTTATTTGACTAGGCAGAACTGCAAGGGGTGGGGAGAGAAGATTTGGCCAGTGATGAGGCAGAAGGTGTTTCTTAAGGTACCTTCACACGAAGCGACGCTGCAGCGATAGCGACAACGATGCCGATCGCTGCAGCATCGCTGTTTGATCGCTGGGGAGCTGTCACACAGACCGCTCTCCAGCGACCAACGATGCCGAGGTCCCCGGGAACCAGGGTAAACATCGGGTTGCTAAGCACAGGGCCGCGCTTAGTAACCCGATGTTTACCCTGGTTACCAGCGTAAAAGTAAAAAAAACAAACAGTACATACTCACCTGCGCGTCCCCCAGCGTCTGCTTCCTAACACTGACTGAGCTCCGGCCCTAACAGCAGAGCGGTGACATCACCGCTGTGCTTTCACTTTCACTTTAGGGCCGGCGCTCAGTAAGTGTCAGGAAGCAGACGCTGGGGGACGCGCAGGTGAGTATGTACTGTTTGTTTTTTTTTACTTTTACGCTGGTAACCAGGGTAAACATTGGGTTACTAAGCGCGGCCCTGCGCTTGGTAACCCGATGTTTACCCTGGTTACCAGTGCAAAACATCGCTGGTATCGTTGCTTTTGCTTTCAAACACAACGATACACAGCGATCGGACGACCAAATAAAGTTCTGGACTTTATTCAGCGACTAGCGACATCACAGCAGGATCCTGATCGCTGCTGCGTGTCAAACGAAACGATATCGCTAGCCAGGACGCTGCAACGTCACGGATCGCTAGCGATATCGTTACAAAGTCGTTTCGTGTGAAGGTACCTTTAGGCTTCCACAGACTCCCTGTAGAAGCTGTAGTGAAACTGTAGAAAGCGATAAGAGCTTTGCTCTATGGAGCCATGCTAGCATATTTACTCATGGTGTGACCAATAAAAACTTCACATATTTGCACACAGTTTGATCATTAATTGTGTTCTACTTTAACACATTTTTAGTCCGCAACATCTTAATTAGCCTGTCTGCATATCCATCTATTTGTCCATCTATTTATCTTCTTTCTGTGTCTCTATTTCTTCCCTTTCCCACCTTTTTATGTTACAGAATGTAATTTGATTTTATTAATAGCTCTGTGTCGTAGATTTGGGTATCCGGCTGGATAGCTGCTGCACTGTCTGTATGTCTCTTCTCTCCGCTTATTTTTCTCTTGTTAAAGTCATCAAACGCTTGACAGCTGCATAACTCTTTTTAAAGCATTCCTGCTCTGACAGGTATTACCGATATTCGTCATTTGACTTACAGTAAGTGACAGCTGGAATTAGTTTTATGTGGCAGTGGAAGCTGTCTCTGAGGTAGCAAGTCCAGTCAAATTTGTATTGTATTTCTTTAATGTACAGCCTCTTCCAAGTGGGTATTAAAGGCAGTGGGCAACTGGGAGATTGTGTAGACAGAGCATAAAATGCTGAGAGGTGTCTTGTTAAACTTACTATTCCATTTGCTGTGTTTGTTTTCTGATTGGTTATTTACTCCATGGGCTTTGAAGAATGCTCTGATATTAAGGAGAAGGTAACAGAAAATGTGCGGCACACAAATGATGCTCTCTTTTCACAGAGCTGCGCATGCCTTTTTCTTCTTAGTTCAACAGTTTGATGATCTCTTGACAACTGATATTCATTGTGAGATTCATGCATTCCTATATATGTACAAACTTCTCAACATTGAATTTGCAACACCAAGAAAGAAAAATAATGGAATTGTGGAAATTAGAGGATGTTGCTGATATGCAAATTATGAAAAAATGGAAACTAAATTTTCAAAACTTCTCGCTTTTATGAGTATGGATAATGAGCTCTACAATCAGGTATCCCCACACTTACATGACATGGCTGTTATCAATGAGGTTATTAATACTTATCTGAGGAACTTTCTGCCACAATGACTGAATTTACACAAATCATCAAGATCCGCTTCTGGCAGCTCCTTTTGCTATTGAGGATCAATGATGTTTCGGATGTGCCCAAAGGGAGACAAGTTCAGAATTCTTCCAAACAGTAGATGGGTATAGCTGAGTCCCACTGGTTACTGCCAGTTTTGAGCTGAAAGCGCTACTGGACAACTTCTCATTTAGAAGTGAAGTAAGGATGATGTGACTTTTATCTTCTGCACAAAGTTTCCTTTGCTAAGTATTGCATCTATGATACTCAATGTTACATATTTCTTAGTGTTGTCAATGCTGAGAAATACAGATAGATAATTATTCATCATACAATACCATCAGGGACCTTCCAATTTTTTTCTGCAGCAGGACAATGACTCCTAACATACAGCCAATGTTAAGAGCTATCCCCAGTTTAAAGAACAAGGACTCCTGGAAGTGATGACATTACTCCCACAGACCTAATCTCAACATCATCCAGTCTGTCTTGTATTTCATGAAGAGACAAAATGATTTGTACAAGCCTCATACACAGAAGATCTTTTGTTAGTTCTCCAAGATGTTTAGAACACCCTCCTGCCGAGTTCCTTCAAAAATTGTGTATGCGTGACAAATCTACCTAAAATATTTAATGTTGTTTTGAGGGTAAAAGGCAGTCACACCACATATTGATTTGAGTTAGAGTTCTCTTTTGTTCATTCCCTTTGTATTTTGTTAGCATATAAAAATAAACTGCAAATACCATATATATTCGTGTATAAGTCATTATCCCAGAAAGATGGTGGGTGAGGGAGAGCGGGCGGAGTAGTGGGTCACAGAGGCAGGGGTCGGCCAGTGTGGCTGTAACTGTGCTTGCTGCTAAAGAGAAACAAATTTTCACTGCGCTGCACAGTTACAGCCGCCAGCTTCCAGCACACATCCTACTTACCTTCCCTGCGGTCCCTCGCTGCATATTGTTTCTGCGCCAGCAGCTCTTCCGACCAAGCAATCTTGAGTCCCCTGCTCATTAAGGTAATGAATATTAACTCCTCTCCACTCCCATAGGCGTGGAGTGAATATTTATTACTTAATGAGCGGGGACACGTAATCGCTCAGCCAGAAGAGCTGCTGGCGCCCGAACGAGATACAGCGAGGGCGTGCAGGGATGGTAAGTAGGATGTGTTTTTTTTTATAGGAACCATGCATACAAGGATAGGGGATAAGGAGCCATGCATACAAGGATGGTGCCAGGGAGCCATGCATATAAGGACGGGGATAGTGAGTCATGCATACCACGATAGGAATGAGGGGACAATGCATACCTGGCTTATACTCGAGTCAATAAGTTTTCCCAGTTTTTCGTGGCAAAATCAGATGCCTCGGCTTATAATTAGGTCAACTTATACTCGAGTATATAGGGTACTTCTATTTTTGAAAGCATTTTACTTTCCAGAATTTTTCACACAGCTGCCTAAAACTTTTACATAGTGTAGTACTGTACATATACATTGTGTACATGTTTATATCTAATAAATAAATAAACAATAGTCCAGAGGGCGCTGCACAAATAACTGAAACCAATTGCAGCAAATATAAGGATGAAAACCACTCAGTTCATCCGTATAATAAACAATATAGAAATAAATATAAAAATATTTGCGCTAAAAATTCCAGTAAAGTGAAATGAATAGGGACATAACACCGTATAGAACTTAAAAAAAATCCTGCCATAGGTGCAGAAAAAGTATTACCTCCGTCTTTAGTGCTGTATATGGGTGATGTCTCCTGAATCCTAGAAGGTCCTCCAAAGGGCGTTGGTTTGATCTCACGTCACAGTTCAAATGAGTGTCCCAAGAAGGGATGAATAATAAGGTGCTGGGCAACTAGAAAAACTAAAGTGTGGGGGGCGCAGTCCTGGCCGGTGACAGGCGTACCTCCCCAGCAAAGAGAAAAATCTGCCTTGCTGGGGAGGTACGCCTGTCACTGGCCGGGACGGCGCACCCCACACTTAAGTTTTTCTAGTTGCCCAGCACCTTATTATTCATCCCTCCTTGGGACACTCATTTGAACTGTGACGTCAGATCAAACCGACACCCTTTGGAGGACCTTCTAGGATTCCGGATACATCACCCATATACAGCACTAAAGACGGAGGTAATACTTTTTCTGCACCTATGGCAGGATTTTTTTTAAGTTCTATACGGTGTTATGTCCCTATTCATTTCATTTTATTTTACTGGAATTTTTAGAGCAACTATTTTTATGTTTATATCTATATTACATTTTTAACTTGCTGATATAGATAGAGATATATATACATATGCTACGTGTGTATATACAAGTATATACAACTTTTAGCTTGTTGCAACAGCATCTGTTAATGGAATATATTGCGCATCTAGGGACATGGGATCCAAGGCTCATTTCAGCAAAGGCTGGATCACCTGGACAGACCCCACAGAACAGCTATCGTAGCACATATTGATGAAAAAGTTCATGTAAATGTAATTCTGGTTAATACATAGTATAATGGAACTTGTGTGTATGGGGCAGCAGAACAGCTAGTCAGACAGAGAGCCCATGTTGACCACTGTCCCGACCAAAAGTGCCTATAATGGGAAAATCAGTGACAGAACTGGGCCATGCATGAATGGGATACAGATTCAAAAGAAGCCATATGCTTTGTAGCTTATGCTTTCTGATGAATCTGTATCGCACGCTGTGTGCTCAGGCTGGAGCTGTGCGGTCCTGTCTCCAGAGCTGATCACTTCTAAGGGGTCTATTCAGTGATTGATGGGGAGTCTCAGGACCCAGGCCCTCACAAATATGCAGGAAATGAAAGTGCCTGCTAAATATGAAAAACATGCAGAAAGTTTACTTTTTAGGTTCTTCTGCTAACATCATGGTGTTAGATACCATGGGACGCCTTCAGCGGTCTTAGTGATTCTGTGCATCAAGAGGTTAAAGTTTTTTGGCAGCCTCACGGGATATCTATACAATTTTAAGTATATGGTTTTAATGTTCTGGCCAATCTATATACACACACACACACACGCACGCACGCACGCACACACACACACACCCTAGTTCTGAGAACTCACTATCAAGCTCTTTAGAAACACTGCAAATCACGTAATTCTATTTCCCTTAAAACAAGCTTCTCCATTAGAGTAAATTAATTTTGCAGACATACCGTAGTTGGTTTCTTTCTGTAGTCAAGAGGGAACAGCAATCCATTTTTTAGTGTCACAATGTCTCACAAGAATAATCATCAAGCATAGCTGCATGGGGGAGCAAAAATGAAACAAGAAAAATAAAATGAGCAGAGACAGATTGGTTTTAAGGAAAGAGTTGGGTCATCGACAGGGGAGTATCAGGTAGCTAAGTACTTGTGACATCTCTCACCAACACAGCATGTCAAGAGTCCATTTAAACAATCTCTTCCCTCAACCCCTGCTATCTTGTATTAGCTTAGCTTGTCCCGTTCCCAAAATGCATTTTTATTTCTATTTTTCCATTGCTGCTGCTACTATCATAATCTTTTCCAGCCCCCCTTCTCCTTTTCTGAAGCATACTCCACAGCAGTTGGCAAAACGTGTTAAATTAATTCAGTTGCAATTAGCAGATTTATGAGAGAGTCCCAATGTTATCCCTTAATTGGAGAGCATAAAACGGCAAAGCGAGTATGTGCTCCCTTCTCTTTGTGTAATAGGCAATCTGTCTTTGCCAAGGTGTGATGGATGGAGTGGTATCATGCCCTTGCCTTGCTTTATATTGGCTGTCAGCTCTTAACGGGGACTGAAGCATCAGGGTAACAAAAATTGATATAATGACTTAATGCGCCTTATTCTCTGTGAGCTACATCAGTTTAGAGCACTTCAGAGAGAAAAATGTGTGCAAAATATCAGAGGCTCATTTATCAAACTGTTTTCATTAACATACAGCCTGGTGCTGGCACTAGTCTCAACGAGAAGAGGAAGCTGCAGCAAAGTACAATTCATTTGGGGCCTCATATTTCTTGGATGAAAAGAGCGACCAAATACAAAGGAAATAAGGCGAGATGCTAGCTGTGTCAGTGAGTCGAGCTATGGCCAACCCCTCCTGTCTCTGAACTCTGTCACGTTTGTCTTGGTAAAATAGGAGCAGTGGCCGGTTCCCCAATTCTGACTCTTCCTGTGTCATTTATTTGGAAATGGATAAAGTTGTAAAGGATTATGTATGTGCGACTGTGCTCAGTGTTCCACAATGTGTCTCGTCTGCTCGTTCTGTTTGTTCTACATATAGCTTCTGCAAAACGTAATATATTTGCAGTTTATAGCCAGCACTTTTCTGCTTCTGTCTAGCATGTAGTGCTTTCCAGGGCTCGGGACTTTATATAGCACTAGAATCATGTCGTCACTATGGGAAGCTTATGTGGCCAGCTGATTTTTTTTTTATTTTTTTATTATTATTGGGGGTAATGAAGAGTACACCTAATATATGTGCCCTCCCCATTATGTTTTTGTTTTGGTTGGAAATACTAATGACAGTATGAACTTGTGGGCAAGGAAGATCAGCAGGACAAATGTCACTGATGTATGCGGACTTACTGCCTTCTGACTGGCAGCTGACATTGACATATGCTTGGGTTCATGTTGCGTACACTTTTTTTCTTTTTAGTAGGTTTTTCTTTGTTAAGCAAAGATATAAAGTTTACATTGCAAACACATAAATTGATAATCAAGTAACCTAGCTGGCAGGTGGTGGACAAATTTAGCGATATACAGAGTCGTTTTGTAGCTATCAGCTAATTGGTATGGTAATCAATAAGTGATGGATGACCTGATGGATAGTGCCATGATAATGCCAAAAATGCCATATTATATTGTGAGTTTAGTTTCAGAAGGACATAGCTTTCTACACACATACAATGCAGCTGAAGCGTTGGCCGGGGGACCACCACGGTGCAGGAAGACTACCATACACAAGACGAGATGCAAACAACAAAGGGTTAATTTATTGGAAGGCAAGGAATGAAGTGGATGAGGAAGAAGCAAATGGGTGTGCAATGGCAAAAGATAATTTACAAGAGTTATATTCTTTAGCCTGTCCGTCAAATAGCACGGTGCTCCAACTGTTACAGATTCAATATATGCCACACAAGCAAATGCAAAGAATAAACAAATAATGATGCTACTCTATGTATAACCTTCCTGGCCTTTACTAAGCAGGCCACATGGCTCCCATGTACTGACTATTGAAGCCTACACTAGGCCCTAACATGTGCACAAAACAGGAACAAACTCACGGTGATGTTGGGGACTCAGATCCAGTCCCGGGGGCCCCCTACAGTCTAGTATGGTGGTGCGCACAGCTTTCTGCCAGGTCCGTGAAACGTGGTCTTCTCCTTGCTTTTGGGTCCTGGAGATGCTTCTGGAAACTGTAAATCCCTTTCTCAGTGTCTTCGTGGCTTCTCAAACTCACACAGGACAGCCACTCTCGCTGCACCCGGAAAAGTCTGTCAAATTTCACATGTCCACTAGGTTACAGGCTGTGGGTCCTCTCTTGCAGCAAAACAGCACAAAGTTCTCTCTGCAGCAGCTCCAGCTCACACACGCTTTTCAGGCTCCACCCCCACCCTCTGCACAGTCCAGTTCATTCACACAGTCTATTGCAGGGGAGAAGCAAAACATTCCATCATGCCAGACAAGGGCGTACAGTCTCTTAAAGTGACAGCGTGTTCCTTACTATCCATAACAGCACCACCCTCTTACACAGTTGTGACCCCCCTTTCTCCCCCCCTCTGCATTCCTCCATCCAAATGCAAAGCCCTAGAGCAGCGATACTGGGTAACTTGAACCTAGTGTGTGAGCAGGGTGTGGCTTTAAACTGCAGGTGACCAATCCTGTAAAGCCACTCGTGGTATTTCCCCTCTCACTCAGGAATGTCTTTGTCTCCAGACTACAAGAACCTATATAACTATCAGATCAGTGCATATCATTACTCAGCCCCTTAGTGATGTCACAAGCTCAGAGGTATAGGTTCCTGCACTTAGCCCGGCTTTCATGCTTGCCTGGGACCTTAATGCATTGGGATGTCTGGATCCTCAACCAGCATGGATAGCCTGCAATGACTTAAGCAAAATGTGAGTGTAATCTTCTATTTTAATCCTTATTTTATTTGTAGTTGCAATGTACATATGATCGTCTCCTTTCTAATATATTTTTATACTTTGTAAACACTGCCTAATTTTTCATGTTGTAAAATATTTAATTGCTAGCTTGCCTCTTCTGCTCTATAACGAACTGTGTCCTCTGAAGTGAATTGGGTTGGCTCCGGACCCGTTAATCGGAGCTGGTGGCAGCATACTTTGTCTGTGCGATTGGGAATCTTTGCGGCGTTGATAATTATTGTTCCCGTCTGTGTGGGAGTAGTTATATTGCCCTTGCTGCAGTGTGTCCAATAGCCAGTACACTGCAGGCAGCCTTTTTGGTGACTAATTACCCTAAGTGCAGTACCTAGTCAGTCTGACCGGAGGGTAAGGGGGTGCCAGAGAGCTGCAAGTTCCAAACCGGAACTGGAAAGTAGGATGTAGATAAATCCCCTTCACAAGGAACCAGGGGCAACCAAACAACCCCTGGTCATGACAAATTGGTGTGAGTAGTGGGGACGATAAAGATATCCTCCCCGGGATCCCTGACATACTGCTGGGACCTATGACCTAGTGTTGGCAGCACGGTGTGAACCGTGACAGATAGTGCTGGCCATTTTGCTGCATTGATTGCCTTGTACAGTCTTTCCATAATAAGAAATTAATAGTAGCAACAACTTTTATATGGTGTCTGATAAGAGTACATTGATATTCACTCCAGCCTCTACATTTATCAAGTAAGTAACGATTGTATTGTAAAAAGAAAAAAAAGTAATTGCTCTATATATTGTACCCTGCTGTTAAACAAGGTCAAATTTACAAAATGTTAATATTCACTGAATGAGTTGGCTGATCTTTTGGGTTGGTGCATGCAAAATGTGATCATTATGTAAAGCAGGGAAAGGAGCACAGAAAAATCAAGCAATACTTAGAAACTCTATTTACAGTGCCTTGCGAAAATATTCGGCTCCCTGAAACTTTTCAACCTTTTCCCACATATCATGCTTCAAACATAAAGATACCAAATGTACATTTTTGGTGAAAAATCAACAAGTGGAACACAATTGTGAAGTTGAACAAAATTTATTGGTTATTTTAAATTTTTGGGCAAATTCAAAAACTGAAAAGCGGGGCTTGCAATATTATTCGGCCCCTTTACTTTCAGTGCAGCAAACTCACTCCAGAAGTTCATTCTGGATCTCTGAACGATCCAATGTTGTCCTAAATGCCTAATGATGATAAATATAATCTACCTGTGTGTAATCAAGTCTCCGTATAAATGCACCTGCTCTGTGATAGTCTCAGGGTTCTGTTTCAGGCACAGAGAGCATCAAGAAGACCAAGGAACACAACAGGCAGGTCCGTGATACTGTTGTGGAGAAGTTTAAAGCCAGTCTTGGATACAAAATTACAACAATCAGTCTTACACTGCACAAACTTGGCCTTTATGGAAGAGTGGCAAGTAGAAAGCCATATCTCAAAGACATCCATAAAAAATGTTGTTTAAAGTTTGCAACAAGCCACCTGGGAGACACACCAAACATGTTGAAGAAGGTGCTCTGGTCAGATGAAACCAAAATCGAACTTTTTGGCAACAATGCCAAACTATATGTTTGGCATAAAGGCAACACAGCTCATCACCCTGAACACACTATCCCCACTGTCAAACATGGTGGTGGCAACATCAAGGTTTAGGCCTGCTTTTCTTCAGCAGGGACAGGGAAGATGGTTAAAATTGATGAGAAGATGGATGGAGCCAAATACAGGACCATTCTTCAAGAAAACCTGTTGGAGTCTGCAAAAGACCTGAGACTGGGACGGAGATTTGTCTTCCAACAAGACAGTGATCCCAAACATAAAGCAAAATCTACAATGGAATAGTTCACAAATAAACGTATCCAGGTGTTAGAATGGCCAAGTCAAAGTCCAGACCTCAATCCAATCGATAATCTGTGGAAAGAGCTGAAAACTGCTGTTCACAAAAGATCTCCATCCAACCTCACTGAGCCCGAGCTGTTTGCCAAGGAAGAATGGGCAAGAATTTCAGTCTCTCGATGTACAAAACTAATAGAGACATACCCCAAGCGACTTGCAGATGTAATCACAGCAAAAGGTGGCGCAGCAAAGTATTACGTTAAAGGGGCCAAATAATATTGCTTGCCCCACTTTTCAGTTTTGGAATTTCCACAAAACTTTGAAATAACCAATAAGTTTCATTCAACTTTACAATTGTGTTCCACTTGTTGTTGGTTCTTCACCTAAAATTTACATTTGGTACCTTTATGTTTGAAGCATGTTATGTGGGAAAAGGTTGAAAAGTTCCAGGGAGCCGAATACTTTTGCAAGTCACTGTATGTTCCTAAAATTTCTTAATAAAAGGTCATTCTTTACTTAGTTCCATTCCTCTGAGTAAATGGTTTTCAACCAATCTACCACTTTAAAGGTATATTTTTGTCTTGTCGCTGGATGAGAAGTATTACTGATCATAATAATAATCCAGACAATGTCGGGCATTACTAAGTAACACATAGTAAAGTTACAGGAGTGAGAACCCTGCTCGCAAGCTTATAATCTATAAGGAAATAAGGGAACGCAATAGGTAAAAAGTGCTTGTCGTGTATGGTTCAGCCATCATTATAATAAATAGTCATTATGATCTAAAGCTGTATGATCCGGTCATCAGATGGTATCTTAGTACAGTTACCAAAGTTCTGTTGGGTGCATGGAGGTGTGGAGACAAATGTGTAGGAAAGACCAGATTAGATGATAAGATTAGTGAAGTGAGGTGATAACCTAGTCTAAAGAGATCTGTTTTTAAAGCACACTTAAACATGTGGGGCCTAGGATCTTCCGGGGTAGTGCATTCAAGAAACCTGGTGCAGTGTGACAGAAGTATTGGAGACAGAAGTGCGAGGTTTGGATTATGGAAGATATTAGTCTTAGATCAGTTGCAGAATGGAGGGCATGGGTAGGCTGATAGACAGAAATGAAGGAGGAGATATATGCTAGTGAACAACTGCGGAGTACTTTGTGGTTGAGAGTGATGAGTTTATATTGTACTTTGTAGTGGATGGGTAACTAGTGCAATGACTGGCACAAGGTGGAGGCATCAGTGTAGAGGCTGGACTGAAAAAAGTTTTGGCCACCACATTCAAGAATGATTGGAGAAGAGAAAGTTTGTTAAGAGGGAGACTGATCAAAAGAGAGTTGCAGTAGTGCAACCAAGAATGAATAAGACAAAACAGTAAGTGGTTTTGCAGTTTCAGGTGAGAAAAAGTTGGATCTTGGAGATGTTCTTCAGTCTAAGCACCTTAATGAATCAACTCCATAACATTTTTTAAAAGAAAGCCTGGTTGTACTTGAAGGTGACTGAGATTAGGGCTCAATCTGTAGGTAAATTGACCTGCAGTACAGAATATCAATCTGCAATTTGATAACTTATGCTGCTAATTTTCACCACAGAATTTGAATTTTTAAATCCAAAGTAAAGTTGAAATTTTACAACAAAATCTTCATGTTAAACATGTGGATGTTGCCGCAGGTTTTGCCTCAGATTCCAGTGTGGATCTTGAATAGATTTTGTTCTGCTGACGTCCGATGTGGAAGTACCCTCATAGTGGAGCGCCAGTTTTCCTTATGTGTTTATTTTACCTGTATAAGAACTGTATTAAACTACTGAGCATTATACCATTCCTTTGCTGTTCCTCTTGAACTGTAAGTAATATACAACTAGGCTTTCCCCCTTGTCGTATGGGTGTGTAGAGCCATATCGCATTGGCAAGAGAATCCCAGCTGTTAATTTATTCAAAGTTGTGAGAAAATAGCTGTTGTCGTTCTCTCTTTAGTGCATATACTAATACTAGATGGTGGCCCGATTCTAACACATCGGGTATTGTAGAATATGTATGTATGAATGAGTATAGCAGCCACATAGTATATAGCACAGGCCAAGTAGTATATAGGAGCCATGTAGTATATAGCAGAGAAATACTATGGCCTGTGCTATATACTATGTGGCTGCTATATACATACATATTGTAGAATACCCGATGCGTTAATACAGGCCACACAATATATAACAGTGGCCACGCAGTATATAACACAACCCAAACAGTATCTAACACAGCCCATGCACAGTATATAGTAGCTACGCAGTATATAACACAGGCGACGTAGTGTATAACACAGGCCATGCAGTATATAACACTGGCCACGTAATATATAGCACAGCCCACATAGTATCTAACACTGGCCACGTAGTATATAGCAGCCACGCGGTATAAAACGCAGCCCACGTAATATATAACACTGCCAACGTAGTATATTGCACAGCCCATGGGCACCATATCCCTGTTAAAAAAATAATGAAAATAAAAAATAGTTATATACTCACCCTCCGGCGTCCAATGAAGCTGTCCCGATGCGCGCTCGGCTGCCGCCATCTTCCGTTCCCAGGATGCATTGCGAAATTACCCAGATGACTTAGCGGTCTCGCGAGACCGCTAAGTCTTCTGGGTAATTTCGCAATGCATCTATGGGAACGGAAGATGGCAGCAGGTGCGAGCGCATCATCGGACTACGGAGGGTGAGTATAGCAGGTTTTTTGTTTTTTTATTATTTTTAACATTAGATCTTTTTACTATTGACACTGCATAGGCAGCATCAATAGTAAAAAGTTGGGGACATACAGGGTTAATAGCAGCGGTAACGTTTCCCGCGGCATAGCGCGGTACGTTACCGCTGGCATTAACCCTGTGTCACCGGTGACTGGAGGGGAGTATGGAGCGTGCGCCGGGCACTGACTGCGGGGAGTATGGAGCGGGCACCGGGCACTGACTGCAGAGGAGTAGGGAGGGACTAATCGGACTGTGCCCGTCGCTGATTGGTCGCGGCAGCCATGACAGGCAGCTGGCGAGACCAATCAGCGGTGCGGGATTTCCGTGACGGAAGTTGCAGGCAGAAATACGGAAGTACCCCTCAGACAATTATATATATAGATGAAGAAGCTCCATTATTCTCACATTTTAGGTTACAAATAGCCTTTTAGATTTTTATTTTATCTTTGCACAGTGGTGCTTTCAGCCTGTATTTTGTGCTGACCTCCTTTGCATGTTGTAATTTTTGTACTTGTTTGACTAGTGGACTGGTAAACTTCTACATAATAAACCAATATGTCCTGTATTCACTTGAGAGTGGTAACAATCTGTCAGCTTGCTTGAAATACATTTTTGGTGTTGTAACAAATGGTCTCAGAGCTTTATGTCACATAACTGGCTCTAACAATATTACTTTTACTGCAGAATCACAAAGCTGAAGTCATTTTTTTTCTATCTTTGACAACATAGCCATTTCACGTTTTTCTTTCTTTTTCTTTAAAGAAAAAGCATCTTCAGGAATAAAAAAGAGGTGTTCCTATGTCTTACATAGCGTCATCACTGGTATTGTTTAACGTGTTGAAATGGATTAAGTGATATTAGAATCTGTTCATTAAAGTTTAGAAATAAAAATGATGCCGTCGTTTATACTTAGATGGGAGAAATATTACTCTTGTGGAATTCTGTCACTGTAGGTTAACCAATACTACATATGCAGATCACTTCATATAATGGACTTTCTTCAATTTTAAACTCCTGTAATATGCACACAAAAAATTCTTGCCACTTTGAGAACCTTTCACAAACTGTGACCTTATAAACTGTATAGTCCTGCACGTAGTAGCAGGAAGGTAGGCAAAAACTTTCTTCCTTCTTTTCCTGCACACTGTTGTTCCAGGGTACCACAATCATTGATGCCAAATATGATCATTTCCTTATTCAGCCAAGCATTTCACTTTGTTCGCCTCTGTGGGCATGTTCTTTTATCCCAGTATAATGCTATTCAATCATAAAAAGGCAGCATTATAGGGAGGAAAAAGTGGGGGACCACAGTTCTGACTATAATGAAACATCCATAGAGAAGGTCAGAACTAACTCTATATCTGTCTCACCTGATAACACTGACAACACCTTCTTCCTGGCACTTCGTTAGTTGAGTGCTTGGAGAGGGGGCAGACATTAGCATACTTACCTGTAGTAGATCTGTTGTTCTCAGACCTTAGTTAATTCCGCGAAGCTCCTCACTTTTCCGGCTGCTCCAACACTCTGATACTGCTCGAAAAGTGTGAATACTGTGATAATTTAGTACTGGTAACAAATATATTGACTCCAATATATAATGCATTAAAAAGGAGGACTTGAGTCACCATATATTATAAAATACAATATTTATTAATCCAAAAATAGATTTTTAAAATAAAAGTACAATTTACTTATTTATGGATATGGAAAATGGTGATCCACAAGACGTAGTGGCCATAAACTACAGACAGGAAAACATATAATTTATATAGATGGCCACATGGTAAGGAAATGGGATGAGTCAAAAACAGACAACCCACAAAGGGAAGGGACTGAATGAATCAAACCAGAATCAACCCCTGAAGAAGCGACCGTAACATTCGCGAAACGCGCGTCGGGGTACGTGGCCGCAGCTCGGATAGAAGTCACTGCACTCATGGGTAATTAACCCCTTTTTTGATCTTTACCTCTTAATGTCACTGCATAACAAACACTGGATCTTTGGTACCACTTTATTGTATGGGTATTTTAGCAGCATGGACTGATCTGGGTTGATTCATTCAGTCCCATCCCTTTGTGGGTGGTCTGTTTTTGATTCATCCCATTTCCTTACCATGTGGCCATCTATATATATGATCAGAATATGTTGTAAACGGTGTTCTTATATGTTTTCCTGTCCGTAGTCTATGATCACTACATCTTGTGGATCACCATTTTTCATATCCATAAATAAGTAAAGAAAAAATTCTAGTAATATTGATGTATTGCACTTTTACTTTAAAAATCTATTTTTGTATTACTAAATATTGTATTGCATAATATATGGTGACTCAGGTCCTCCTTTTTAATGCACTCTGATACTGCTGTCCGCTCCCTCTCCCAGTGCTGACCCAGTTCTGACCTTTAATATAGGTGTTTCATTTTGCCCAGAACTGTTGGCGCCTACTTTTTCCTCTCTATGATGCTGCCGTTTTATGATTGGACAGCATCATTGTGGGATGAAGGCACACGCTTACAGCTGAATGAAAAGAAACACCCAATTAAGAAAGAATATTTGATGCCAATAATTTTGGTGTCTTGTAACTCCGCAATGGAGAGGAGGAAAAAAAAGAAAACATCTACATTTCTGTTAACAACCGTGAAAAATAATTGACCCCTAAAAATTAATTGTATTTCTTTTTCTAAAAGCATAAAGGGCATAGTAATCAACAGCACATATAAGGGCAAAGGAAACTAGGGTGTGTTGGGCAGTGTCCGGGATCACCCAAATAATTGCAGAAGGTAGATATGTAAACCTAATGGGTCCCTGGCTCTCCTTAAATTCTCTCCCTTCCTGACAGTGGAGGTTGGCACCCTGACATACTCTGTGGCGCCTCCAGCCAATGTCGTTATCCCTATTCACCCTGTTGCACCCTATCTCAAATTGAAGACACAACAGATAGAAAGCAGGAAAAAAACTAGGCTTTTGGGTATAAGACAACCTGGTTCTAAAGGGATCTCCAGGATATGAACAAATGTTGGAAAAATCTGAAATACAAAATGTAGATGTATAATTGCATGTGGTAGAGGATCTGAGCTCTCCAATAGTGGAGTTCCAGAGGGTCACTGATGTATATTTCCCCCTCTATTGGGGGTACTAAACATAGAATACATATAACTATTTGTTCCCATGTTATACACCACTATTAGTGGGCTCTTGATATCAAAGCGTAGCAAGGGCATGCAGGTATATACATGACATCAATGTCCCTACTAAATGAATGACATGGGGTACCGCCCCTATACAGGGAAACCAACAGTATGGTATCAGAAAGGCAGCATCAATATGGTGTAATTGAAGTATAGACTCATAGATTGTAAGCTTGCGAGCAGGGCCCTCATTCCTACTGGTATCTGTTTTGAACTGTGATTTCTGTTATGCTGTAATGTCTATTGTCTGTATAAGTCCCCTCTATAAGTTGTAAAGCGCTGCGGAATATGTTGGCGCTATATAAATAAAATTATTATTATTATTATTATAGACTTCAATCATTAGTTATCCTTATTTCAGAGTTCCACCATCCAATATGGTATCCGATATTTCCACCATCCAATCTGGTATCACAGATTTCCACCATAACATATGGCATCATACAATTCACCCATTCCACATTGTGTCCGAATAAAGCATATATAATCCCAGATGTGGTGTCTAATGTTCCCACCATCCAATAAGGTATCAGAATTCAGAAGTTCCCATCATGAATATGGCATGAGAAGCAAAGACACTTATCATTTCAGAAGTCCCTTAACCATAGTCCTGACATGTTTCCCCCGGCAGTACCAGGGTTAATCATGGGACAGAGTGGGAGATCTCAATCTCTCTCCACGCGGTCAGACACTATGGTTAAGAGACTATACTACACAATTAATCTCCGATTTCTTATATAGCACTGACATGCTGCCATGCAGAATTTATCATTACATCCACTCTTGGTTGCATTGTCATGTGACTAGATTATCAAGCCACGCTATGGTTAAAATGGCATGTTTATTCCTAATTGGCTAATCATTCTTCACCCTGATGACGGGTGCTTCTAAACTGTTGGTTAGAGAGGTAGTCCCATCTTTATAAATGGGTATTGTGAATAGTGCTTGTAAGTTTACTCAGCAATTTATCGTTTTTTGAGATATTAATGATTTTTTGTTGTTATTTTTATTCCCACTAAATTGATTGGAGACCAACCACCACATCTACATAGCAGAACATGTGCAAGGCTTACAATCTCTTTTATATTGAGATTGCAAGCACTGTTTTGAGGCTGGAGAGCATGATTAGAGCACACTGTTAGCCCTTAATCCCTGCCAACCTCAGCGCTGTGCTTACAAGCAAAACAGCAGTGGAGGTCGGTCTCCTAGGCGATGAGCTCTAAAGAGAAGAAAAGTGTAAATATCTCAAAAATGGCTGTAAATTTTAATAAGTAAATTGGGGAAGTTGCTCTTTATCATTTGTTTGTACAGCATGAGTGATGTGATGAGCTTCTATTCATGATAGATTGTTATTGGCTGAACACAGCCACAATGTGAGCAAAAAACTCTGTTCCACAGTAGACGCGGACTAGCTGACACTGGAAGTATTGTCTTTCATTGAAGGTAAGCCCAACAGCAATGAAAGGAAGTTTATCAGCTGTTACAGAATTCTTAACTCTAGGTCTTTTACCAGATATTCTAATCTAGTATTAATCTTCACTTCCTAAGTGCAGGAAAGTCTATACAAGTTTGTTCATCTATGGACATTGCTTACCCATTCCCCCCCCCCCCAACAAACAACCTAGAAGTGTGGAAGGAGAACGAGCGCCTGGTGTGACTTCCCTGTGAATCTGTAGTGCTGAGCGCAGCACAGGATAAGGACATCATTACACTTTCATGACAGATAAGCTTGCACTGTTCAAGTGTAAACTCATTTGTCTTTCTCTGACCTTTAAATAGGACTGTACTATTGTGCTGGATTTAAATCAATAATTTTGTCAAAACAAAATATACAACAGTCTCCTGGAATCCTGGAAGAGAAGAAGGGCAAATCTATCCTCCTATTTTCTGGATTGCTTATTTCACTCTCATTATAACTAGTGATGTTTTTTTTTTAACCATTTCAGGATGGTTCCTGTGTACAGCGTATGTTGTGAATCTAGAAGTATCTAAACAGATGTTGAGATTTTATGTTTGCTGGACACAAATGGTAAAGCCACACAATATGAATCCTATTAAATGATAAAGGAATAATATTCCGTATATCTTTTTTCCGTGTTGGCCAGTAGGTAGAAAAATATTAGAATTTGAGAGTCCTCATCGGTTGATAATTTTTAAAGGGAGTCTGTCACCCCACAAATTGTATATGTGATAAGGCCAGTGGCATCAGGGGCTTATCTACAGCATTCTGTAATGCTGTAGATAAGCCCCCGATGTATCCTGAAAGGTGAGAAAAAGAGGTTAAATTATACTCACCCAGGGGCGGTCCGGTCCGGGGCCTCCCATCTTCTTACGATGACGTCCTCTTCTTATCTTCATGCTGTGGCTCCAGCGCAGGCGTACTTTGTCTGCCCTGTTGAGGACAGAGCAAAGTATTATTATTATTATTATTATTATTATTATTATTATTATTTATTTATATAGCACCATTAATTCCATGGTGTTGTACATGAGAAAGGGGTTACATACAGGGTTATAGATATCATTTACAGTAAACAGGTTTACAGTGACACACTGGTACAGAGGGGAGAGGACCCTGTCCTTGCGGACTTACATTCTATGGGATAGTGGGGAAGAGACAGAAGGTAGGGGTGAGGCGGCGGCGGCTCTGGCGGTGGTGAGGCGGCGGCTCGGTTATTGTAGGCTGTAGGCTTTCCTGAAGAGATGGGTTTTCAGGTTCCGTCTGAAGGATCCGAGGGTGGTGGATAATCGGACGTGTTGAGGCATGGAATTCCAGAGGATGGGGGATATTCTGGAGAAATCTTGGAGGCGATTGTGTGAGGAACGAATAAGTGTGGAGGAGAGTAGGAGGTCTTGGGATGAACGAAGATTACGTGAGGGAAGATAGTGGGAGATTAGTTCAGAAATATAGGGAGGGGACTGGTTGTGGATGGCTTTGTAGATCAGTGTTAGTAGTTTGAACTGGATTCGTTGGGGGATTGGGAGCCAGTGGAGGGATTTGCAGAGGGGAGAAGCAGGGGAGTAGCGAGGAGAGAGGTGGATTAGGCGGGCAGCAGAGTTGAGGACAGACTGGAGTGGTGCGAGAGAGTTAGCGGGGAGGCCACAGAGGAGGGTGTTGCAGTAATCGAGGCGGGAGATGATGAGAGCATGCACAAGAGTTTTGGTAGATTGTGGACTGAGGAAGGAACGGATTCTGGCAATATTTTTGAGTTGGAGGCGACAGGAGGTGGCAAGAGCTTGGACGTGAGGTTTGAAGGACAGGGCAGAGTCAAGAGTTACCCCGAGGCAGCGGATTTCAGGAGCGGGAGAGAGCGACTGCAATGCGCAGGCGCCAGGCCTCTCTGACCTTACCGGCGCCTGCGCACTGCAGTACTTTGCTCTGCCCTCAACAGGACAGATAAAGTACGCCTGCGCTGGAGCCGCAGCATGAAGACCAGAAGAGGACAACATCGTATGAAGATGGGAGGCCCCGGACCACGATGCCCATTGGACCGGACAGCAGCGGGACCGCCCCTGGGTGAGTATAATCTAACCTGTTTTTCTCCTCTTTCAGGATACATCGGGGGCTTATCTACAGCATTACAGAGTGCTGTAGATGAGCCCCTGATGCCGGTGGCCTTAGCTTATATACGATTTTTGGGGTGACAGATTCCCTTTAATGGCTAACTGAAAAGATGATAATAAATAGCAAGCTTTCCAGACTACTGTCTCTTCATCAGGTATAGCCTTATGATATTTTTCTTTTAAATGATATGACATTCCATAACAGTATTAATAATGATGCTGTTTAATGTGATGGTCCAGCTTAGTAATATTCTTTCATTGGTTTAATGCTACTAATATTGAAAAGAATAGACACTCCTATTAGCGTTTACAGCTCGTATCATTATTCATGTGTATCCATGGCAACCCACGCTATGCACGCCCTGTGTCCAGTCCTATAGTTGTGATGCCATCCATCACCTCCTGAGCTAGGTAGTATTAATGAGAGTATGAATAGGAGAATGACTTAAACATCGGGCTACACAGGGTCTGTATGTATTCTGTTAGACCATGTGTGACTTCTAGTGTAAACTTCTTACAAAGCAGTTTTTTGTTTCACATGAAATAATAAAAACTACCTTTGTGAATTACAGTGATCTGTGACTGGAAGCCATTTTCCTCTCTGCATCCATTCTGGTCAGAGAAGGAGCCCAGCCATATTCTGTATGGCTCAGTGGTTAGCACTGCAGCGCTGGAGTCCTGAGTTCAAATCCCACCAAGGACAACATCTGCAAGGAGTATGTATGTTCTCCCCGTTTGCGTGGGTTTCCTCCGGGTACTCCGGTTTCCTCCCACATTCCAAAGACATACTGATAGGGAATGTAGATTGTGAGCCCCATCAGGGACAGTGATGATGATGTGTGCAAACTGTAAAGTGCCGTGGAATATGTTATGTCTATATACAAATAAAGATTATTATCATTATAATGGGACCTGTAGATTTTCATTAAAGGCTTAGGCCTTCAAAAAAATAATCTATACTCCTCTCTCCATCCCACTGCAGATCCAGAGTGGTGCTGCCAGTCCTTACTTAGAAGCAACCAGCATATGACCACTGTAGGCCGTCAGAGGTCACCTGCCATTCTACTGCCTTCATGACTCCCGTTTTTGAGCGGTACTGCCAGTAGTACGACATGTGACAGCTGAAACAACTGATTGGCGGGCAAGGGGATAAAATCTGCACCGCTAGTGCTTCTTTGCAAAACATGCAGCCACAGGAACATATTAGACGAGCGTGCCCTTGATACCCGGATAACACCTGAGTGTGCTCGGATAACACAATATCCAAGCACGTTTGCCCATCACTATTGGGGAAACATCAATGGAGTCCCCAGCGATCAAACAATTATCACCTATCTGGTTAATAAGTGAAAAACGTTGCCTGTGAACAATTCCTTTACAGTATTCTTCATATGGAACATTTAGTGAGTGGAGAGCCATGATTGTTGTTCTCTGCTCCAGGTAATGAGGGCTGTTTCTCTGGACAGCACAACTTGCCCGATCAGGGACAACTTTTTTTTTTTTAAATTATGAAAAAATCTCAGACAAATCACATTTTAATTTGTGACACCTGTGCAGTTCCCTGCAAATTCATATGTATGCCTCGAAAATGGGCAACGTAAACCCTCTGTCAGCTGTGAGCAGGTTAAACACAGCAGTACGAGAGCACTTACCATACAGTAGCATAATGAGCTCCTTTCTGCTTAGCATGGATCCCAGTGATATACAACTTGCAATTAAGCATGGCTTGGTGATCCGGTGATTAATGTCGAAACGACTCCTGAAGGAGCTGCACAGACCTCCTCGTCACATACTTCATGCTGTTTACAGCTGGGTCCCTATTAACAGTAAGATTCAAAGGGCCATTTACAATTCAGTAACCTTTATGACGGCGAACTCTTCAATCAGCATTTTATTTCTTTTGTAACACTTTAGTCATCTACAAATGTCAGAGTGAAATAGAAATATGAAATATTTAGGATCGTCAGGTAGAAGGTGGTTAAAAGATTAACCCGCTCAGTGCTGTAACAAATGGGGTTAAAGGCATGTTTGTGCAAGTCTGGTATACTGTATATATATTTGATTATATTATTACAGAGAATCTTTGCTTTGTATTATTTTCCTCAGTATTGAGCATTATACTTTTAAGGCCTCATTCACACATCCGTGTTTAAACACGTACATGAAAAATCGTACTGTCATCAGTGTTCTGGATCAGTGCTTGGTCCGTGTGTCCGTTGTTACCATGAGTGTGTCATCAGTGTGTGGTCTGTGTGTCATCAGTGTGTGGTCCATGTGTCTGTTTTTACCATCAGTGTGTGGTCCATTTGTATGTTTTTACCATGTGTGTGTCAATAGTGCTTGGTCCGTGTGTCCATTTTTACCATGAGTGTCATCAGTGTGTGGTCCGAGTGTCCGTTTTTACCATGAGTGTGTCAACAGTGTGTGATCCGTGTGTCCGTTTCTACCATGAGTGTGTCATCAGTGTTTGGTCCGTGTGTCCATTTTCTCCATCAGTGTGTGGTCCGTATGTCCATTTTTACCATCAGTGTGTCATCAGTGTGTCCTTTTTTACCATGAGTGTGTCATTAGTGTGTGGTCCGTGTGTCCATGTCTACCATGAGTGTGTCATCAGTGTGTGGTCCGTGTGTCCGTTTTTACCATCAGTGTGTGGTCCGTGTGTCCGTTTTTACCATCAGTGTGTCCTCAGTTGTGGTCAGTGTATCCATTTTTACCATCAGCGTGTCATCAGTGTGTGGTCCGTGTGTCTGTTTTTACCATCAGTGTGTCATCAGTGTATGGTCCCTGGCCATTTTTGTCATCAGTGAATGTTCTATTTCTGCCATCAGTGTGTCATCAGTGTACGGTCTTTGTGTCCATTTCTACCGTGTTTCCCCGAAAGTAAGACAGTGTCCTACATTCTTTTACCACTCAAAAGTCCCACTATGTCTTACTTTCAGGGTATGTCTTACATTGGGAAAAAAATGTTGTTTTTTGTTTTTACCATGAGGGCACTGAGGCTGCGTGTTTTTGTATCGTATGTTGCCCATGGTCCTGATGGACAACATTACTGCTGCTCCTGCGGCCTCCACATCCCTCCGCTCATTCCGCTCCAGATCCGTCTGCATCCCGCTCTAAAGGTACCGTCAGATTTAGCGACGCTGCAGCGATCTAGACAACGATGCCGATCGCTGCAGCGTCGCTGTGTGGTCGCTGGAGAGCTGTCACACAGACAGCTCTGCAGCGACCAACTACGGTATGCGAAGTCCCCGGGTAACCAGGGTAAACATTGGGTTACTAAGCACAGGGCCGCGCTTAGTAACCCGATGTTTACCCTGGTTACCAGTGTAAATGTAAAAAAAAAAAAACACATACTCACATTCCGGTGCCTGTCGCGTCCCCCGGCGTCCGATGCCCTGCACTCCTCCTGCATCCTGTGTAAGCTCCGGCCGTAAAGCAGAGTGGTGACGTCACCGCTCTGCTTTACGGCCGGCCGGCGCTGACACAGGATGCAGGAGGAGTGAAGGGAAGTGGGCGCCGGGGGACGCGACAGGCACCGGAATGTGAGTATGTGTTTTGGTTTTGTTTACATTTACACTGGTAACCAGGGTAAACATCGGGTTACTAAGCGCAGCCCTGCGCTCAGTAACCCGATGTTTACCCTGGTTACCAGTGAAGACATCGCTGAATCGTCCGCATCCCTCATCCGTCCGTATCCCGCAGTTAATGCAGCAAAAGGTACCGGTACTACCGGTATGGCTTATATTTTTCCAACGCACAGTTTACTATGTCTTACTATCGGGGGTGTCTTACTATCGGGGAAACACGGTACCATGAGTGTGTCATCAGTGTGTGGTCCGTGTGTCCGTTTTTACCATCAGCGTGTGGTCCGTATGTCCGTTTTTACCATGAGTGTGTCATCAGTGTATGGTCTGTGAGTCATCAGTATTTTGAATCAATGTGTCATCAGTGTGTGGTCCGTGTGTCCATTTTCTATGGTTCATGATGTTAAAGAAATAAATTACAAACCTTCTCCTATTCTTTGCAATGTTAAATTCGCACAACATACTGATTGTACACTGATGGCATCCATGTGCTGAACATGTTTTTCACAGACCAGAGACTTGTATTGGCCCTTTTCATCTGTGATTCTGGAAAAAAAAAACTACATGTCTCTGGAAGTTTTGCACAGACACGGTCCATGTAAAACCACAAAAATGTGAATAGCTCAATTTATTATAATGAAAATAACGGATAGAACATGTATGTGCAAAATGGAAATCTGAGACCTAAATCACTGGTTGATTGCTAACTATCACGAGGATAACCACGTAGATATTTATTATTTACTTCTATATATCGATGTATCTATATAAATGATATGTCATTTTGTGATAAAATAATCAATAATCTCTTTATTATTATTATTTTTATTATTACACACTTTTATAGCGCCATTTATTCCATGGCGCTTTACATGTGAAAAGGGGGCAAATATAGACAAATACAATTAAACATGAGCAAAAAACAAGGCACATGGGTACGTACATAAGGAGGGAGGACCCTGCCCGCGAGGGCTCACAGTCTGCAGATGGGTGAGGATACACTAGGAGAGGGTAGAGCTGGTTGTGCGACAGTTCAGGATCAGTGCAGGCTGTAGGCTTGTCGGAAGAGGTGAGTCTTCAGGTTCTTTTTGAAGGTTTCTATCGTAGGCGAGAGTCTGATGTGTTGTGGTAGAGTTCCAGAGTATGCGGGAAGTCTTGGTTGCGGTTGTGGGAAGAAGAGATGAGAGGGGAGTAGAGAAGGAGATCTTGAGAGGATCGGAGGTTGCATGTAGGTAAGTACCGGGAGACCATGTCACAGATGTATGGAGGAGACAGGTTGTGGATGGCTTTGTATGTCATTGTGAGGGTTTTGAACTGGAGTCTCTGCTCGAAAAAAGTCAGTCACTGATATGACCACCCACTGGACCAAATATCCCAGAAAAAGTAGGGTTATTCTCAGATTGTCTTTTGGAAATCTCAAAGCTCTGCAGTGTCCTTACTTCTGCTTTCTGGTGGGTGGGTTCTTCACCTTGAGTTACTTATGGTGAGCAACAGTGCTGTTAATATTAGAACCATAAATCCAGCACAAGTTCTACTGTAACACATTCATCTATCAGTGGTTAGTTCTCAAGTCTACACTGTTATCACTGTATTTACACATAGATAACAGCAGGGGTAGACACAGCCCATGTGAAAGAGCAATAAATAGTCCCTTTGTATTTTAACAGCTCATCATAATGCACAATTCCTCCTACTTTGGAGGTGGTGGTAGCCCCCTTACCTCTGTTACCAGATGTTCCCTATTCCCTTGATTGCTCAGCTATTTAACTAAGTTGCCAGTCCCAGAGAGCTGCCAGCCGTAGCTTCAGCTCTCTGTGGTTTGTTTTCCCTTTGCCTAGTGCCTTGCTTATTGATCTCTCACGGCTTGACCTTGGACCTTATTCTGACCATCCGTTTGTCTAATCCGTTTGCTCTGATCCGCCATCCTCCCGGTATTTTTACCTCAAATTGTAACCTGACTATACCTTTGTCTCTATCCTCTGTTTACGATGTACCCTCCTGGCTTTAAACCTTGGACTCCTTGACTATCCCAACTCGCGTCTTGCTGTGAGATCCAACTCAACGTCACACAGGACATTTGAACAAGCACACAACTCTGGACAGTGTAATCTGTTATTTAGAGACTTGCTCTGATTACAGATTACACTGTAAGTCTGTATTTTAGGCAAAAATGAAAAATAATATATGTATATTGTCATGATCCAGGTCAGGGTTTGCTTCTTGCTTCTCTTTCCCCGGCCTGGTCATAGAAGGGTTAACTTTTCCTGCCTCTCTTTGGTACTTGAGTTGCTATTTATTGGTGCTTTTTTAGGTAGCCTTGGTCAGTGATAGTTCATGCTTCCAGGTTAGAGCAGCTGATCCGTATACCCTAGTGATCCTTCTGCCTCTGACTTCTCATATGTGTGTCTAACCTGTTCCCTAACCCTGACTCAGTGTACATTTGGTGATTTCCCTACAGTGAATGACTTGGCTTGAACTCCGCCTCCAGTTTTTCTGTCTCTGGTACTGTATTCCCCGACTGGCTTTTGACCCTCTGGCTTGTACCTTGACTCCTCTTTCTGTCTCACGTTTTGGATCCCGCGCTCCCGTCTGGCTCTGACTATTGGCTCGTCGTTGACTTTGTGCTTTGCTGTGACCTCTGGTACTTCATCTCCCTGATTGTTGCTGACTTCGGCCTGTCTGAATACTCTGCCGCCTCCTGGTGGCGGCCTGCACTTCTGCATCGAAGTGCTATATAGTAAGTGCAACCATTTTCCCCGTAACATCACCCCCTGGTGGTGGCTGAGCACAACTGCTCCACAGCTGCATTATAATATACAGTACAGACCAAAAGTTTGGACACACCTTCTCATTTAAAGATTTTTCTGTATTTTCATGACTATGAAAATTGTAAATTCACATTGAAGGCATCAAAACTATGAATTAACACGTGGAATTATATACTCAACAAAAAAATGTGAAACAACTGAAAATATGTCTTATATTCTAGGTTCTTCAAAGTAGCCACCTTTTGCTTTGATGACTGCTTTGCACACTCTTGGCATTCTCTTGATGAGCTTCAAGAGGTAGTCACCGGAAATGGATTTCACTTCACAGGTGTGCCCTGTTACGTTTAATAAGTGGGATTTCTTACCTTATAAATGGGGTTGGGACCATCAGTTGTGTTGAGCAGAAGTCTGGTGGATACATAGCTGATAGTCCTACTGAATAGACTGTTAGAATTTGTATTATGGCAAGAAAAAAGGAGCTAAGTAAAGAAAAATGAGTGACCATCATTACTTTAAGAAATGAATGTCAGTCAGTCCGAAAAATTTTGAAAACTTTGAAAGTGTCCCCTAGTGCAGTTGCAAAAACCATCAAGCGCTACAAAGAAACTGGCTCACATGAGGACCGCCCCAGGAAAGGAAGACCATGAGTCACCTTTGCTTCTGAGGAAGTTTATCTGAGTCACCAGCCTCAGAAATCGCAGGTTAACAGCAGCTCAGATTAGAGACCAGGTCAATGCCAGAGTTCTAGCAGCAGACACATCTCTACAACAACTGTTAAGAGGAGAGTTTGTGCAGCAGGCCTTCATGGTAAAATAGCTGCTAAGAAACCACTGCTAAGGACAGGCAACAAGCAGAAGAGACTTGTTTGGGCTAAAGAACACAAGGAATGGTCATTAGACCAGTGGCAATCTGTGCTTTGGTCTGATGAGTCCAAATTTGAGATCTTTGGTTCTAATCACCGTGTCTTTGTGCGACGCAGAAAAGGTGAACAGATGGACTCTACATGCCTGGTTCCCACCGTGAAGCATGGAGGAGGAGGTGTGATGGTGTGGGGGTGCTTTGCTGGTGACACTGTTGGGGATTTATCCAAAATTTAAGGCATACTGATCCAGCATGGCTACCACAGCATCTTGCAGCGGCATGCTATTCCATCCGGTTTGTGTTTAGTTGGACCATTATTTATTTTTGAACAGGACAATGACCCCAAACACACCTCCAGGCTGTGTAAGGGCTATTTGACCAAGAAGGAGAGTGATGGGGTGCTTCGCCAGATGACCTGGCCTCCACAGTCACCAGACCTGAACCCAATCAAGATGGTTTCGGGTGAGCTGGATCACAGAGTGAAGGCAAAAGGGCCAACAAGTGCTAACCATCTCTGGAAATTCCTTCAAGATTGTTGGAAGACTATTTCCGGTGACTACCTCTTGAAGCTCATCAAGAGAATGCCAAGAGTGTGCAAAGCAGTCATCAAAGCAAAAGCTGGCTACTTTGAAGAACCTAGAATATAAGACATATTTTCAGTTGTTTCACTCTTTTTTATTAAGTATATAAATCCACATGTTTTAATTCATAGTTTTAATGCCTTCAGTGTGAATTTACAATTTTCATAGTCATGAAAATACAGAAAAATCTTTAAATGAGAAGGAATGTTCAAACTGTTGGTCTGTACTGTATATGATTTTTTTTTTCAGCTTTTACATTTTAAAAATTACAAAAAGGAAAATGGGCCAATAAAAATGTTTGGGCACCCTTTGAGATATGTGTGCTCAGATATCTTTGACCAAGGTTTCAGACGTTAATTAACCTGGCTTGTTGACTGTCATCATTAGGAAATGCCAGGTGATGCAAATTTTCCAGCTTTATAAAATCCCAGCTTCCTCTAACCTTGTGCTAAAAAACTGCAGCCATGGGTTCTTCTAAACAGCTGCCTAGCACTGTGAAAATGGTGAAGGCCCACAAAGCAAGACAAGTATGTAAGAAGATAGCAAAGCATTTTTTTAAGTTTCCCTTTCTTCAATTCAAAATGTAATTAAGAAGTACAGTTAACTGGAACAGTGGAGGGCAAGATAAGGTCAGGAAGACCAAGCAAAATTTCTGTGAGAGCTGCTCATAAGATTGCAAGAGATGCAAATCAGAACCCCTGCTTGACTGCAAAAGACATTCAGAAAGATTTAGCAGACTCTGGAGTTGTGGTATGTTTTTCTGCTGTTCAGAGAAACCTGCACAAATATGGCCTTCATGGAAGAGTCAGACTCATCAGAAGAAAATCTCTTCTGCATCCTCAAAATTCAGGGTCAGAAGTATGCAAGATAACATCTAAACAAGCCTGATGCATTTTGGAAGCAAGTCATGTAGACCGATGAGGTTAACCCCTTAACGACCGGAGTTATTTTTTGTTCCCCTTCTACCCAGAGCCATACATTTTTTAATATTTTGGTCAAAATGGCAATGTGAGGGATTGTTTTTTGCAGGACAAGTTGTACTTTTGAATGACACCATTGGTTTTAACATATCTTGTACTGGAAAATGAGAAAAAAATTCAAAGTTTTGGTGAAATTGCAAAAAAAAGCGCAGTCCCAATTGTTTTTTTTTTTTTCACCATGTCCCCTAAGGGCAAAAACTGACCTGCCATTATGTCAGGCCATTATGAGTTCATAGACACCAAACATGTTTAGGTTCTTTTTTAAGTGTTGAAAAAAGATTCCAAAGTTTGTTAAAAATAATTGTGCCATTTCCGATTCCCATAGAGTCTCCATTTTTCGCGATCTCAGGTTGGGTAAGAGCTTATTTTTTGCGTGCTGAGTTGATGTTTTAATGATACCATTTTGATGCCGACACGATCTTTTAATTGCTCGTTATTGCATTTTAATGCAATGTTGTGGTGACCAAAAAAACGCAATTCTGGTGTTTTTACTTTTTTTTAGTCATCATGCCGTTTAGCAATCAGGTTAATTATTTTATTATATTAATAGATCGAGTGATTCTGAATGTGGCGATACCAAATATGTGTATGTTAAATTTTTTATTGTTTTATTTTTAATGGGGCAAAAGGTGGGGTGATTTGAACTTCTATATTTTTTTTTTTTACTTTTGGCATGCTTCAATAGTCTCCATTGGAGACTAGAAGCTGCCATAATCTGATAGGCTCTGCTACATACAGGCAATGATCAGATCACCTGTATGTAGCAGAATTACTCACCACCAGGCAGTGCTCATAGCAATAGTGACATCCATAGAGATCTGCTGGAGACCTTTGGTTGTCATGCCAACTCATCAGTGACCTGCGATCATGTGACGGGTCATCGATGGGCGGGATTTCCATTGCGCTTGCCAGAAGCACACGTTAAATGCCACTGTCAGAGATTTACAGTGGCATATAACTAGTTAACAGCTGTGAGTGGATTGTGATTCCACTCGCGGCTGTTAGACACACATGTCAGATGTTCAAAAAGCTGACATATGCTTGAAAAGATGTGGACTCAGCGCCGGAGCCCACATCAAAGGGACGGAGTCTGACATCGGCGTACTATTATGCCTGATGTCGGAAAGGGGTTAAAATAGAACTCTTTGGCCACAATGATCAAAGGCATATGTAGGAAAAAATGGCACAGTATTTCAGGAAAAGAACATCTCGACAACCAAGCACGGAGGTGGATCAATGCTTTGGGGTTGTTTTGCAGCCAGTGGCACGGGGAATATTTTGCAGGTAGAGGGAAGCATGGATTCAATTAAATTTCAACAAATTCTTGATGCCAACGTAACACCATTTGTAAAAAATAAAGCTGAAGTTGAAAAGAGGTTGGCTAATAAAAATGGATAATGATCCTAAACACACATCAAAATCCACAATAGACTACCTCAAAAGGCACAAGTTGATGGTTTTACAATGGCCCTCACAATCCCGATCTGAACATAGTTGAAAATCTGTGGCTAGACTTCAAAATAGCAATACATGCAAGACGACCCAGAAATCTCACAGAACTGGAAGAATTATCAAAGGAAGAATGGAAGAAAATCCCTCAAAGAAGAATTGAAAAACTCTTGTCTGGGTACAAAAAGCATTTACAAGCTATAATACTTTCACATTAACAGTAATTTTGACCAGTGGTGCCCAAACGTTTACATGCCACTGTATACTGGATGTCATATTCTTTAGGTTTAAGTTTAGGATGGCAAGATCCCGTAAAGCACAATTACAGATTTTTTTTTTAATTTTGCTGGATTGGGGTCACAGTGTAAGTTTCCTGTCCCTAGTAATATACGCTGCTCAAAAAATAAAGGGAACACTTAAACAGCAGAATATAACTCCAAGTAAATTAAACTTCTGCAAAATCAAACTGTCCACTTTGGAAGCAACACTGTTTGACAATCAATTTCACATGCTGTTTTGCAAATAGAATAGACAACAGATAGAAATTATTGGCAATTATCAAGACACACTCAATAAAGGAGTGCTTCTTCAGGTGGGGACCACAGACCACATCTCAGTACCAATGCTTTCTGGCTGATGTTTTGGTCACTTTTGAATATTGATTGTGCTTTCACACTTTTCACACTCGTGGTAACATGGTCATGATTAAGGGAGCTTAGTCTCCAGAAACACTTTGAGATTCTTACCCATATGGTTTGTGCTGACGTCTGTATCCTCTATGCTTAAAGTTTGTGAATAAAGAAAACTCTTTTTTACGGATTCGGTGAAGCTGGACATTCTCTTCTTTTTTGGATTATATACGCCTGGACACAGCGGGTCCGTGCTCCCGAAGATTGGTTTATGCATCACGGGTGAGCTGGTTTATATTCCTTCTCACCAGAGGTAGCCTGACTGCCATTAGGTACCGAGATGAGATCCTCAGACCCCTTGTGAGACCATATGCTGGTGCGGTTGGCCCTGGGTTCCTCCTAATGCAGGACAATGCCAGACCTCATGTGGCTGGAGTGTGCCAGCAGTTCCTGCAAGATGAAGGCATTGAAACCATGGACTGGCCCGCCCACTCCCAAGACCTGAATCCAATTGAACACATCTGGAACATCATGTCTCGCTCCATCCACCAACGTCACGTTGCACCACAGGAGTTGCAGTCCAGGAGTTGGCAGATGCTTTAGTCCAGGTCTGGGAGGAGATCTGTCACGAGTTCCTTCTCCGGTATCACACAATCAACAGAGCAATAGTGAACAATTCCAGAACCTTTATTTAGGCAAAAACACGAAAGGTCCATATAATCCACCACACAAAGGATAAAAATATTCCAGAACACAAATGCAATTCAGTTACAGGATAAACGTCCAACAATCCAGCACAGAGGATAGCAGTCCATATTCCATTCTTTCTCTCTCTGACGTGCTGTGTTCACTTCATAGTTCCAAACAAGACTGATCTGTGTCTCACCTCCCCATTCACACGTTAGGGGGGTGGGTCGCAGGGGCTCATTGTTTAAACAAGCTAGGTCAACATGTCATTAGCATATTAGCAAACAACATTATTCACTGACCCTGTGGAGAGACAACAACACAGAACTGTGGGGAGAATATCAGATGGTAAATAACAACTCAACACCATGAAAATAAGTAAAATTGAAATACACACAAATGATACCCACATAGCATATCACACCATCACAACCTCTCCCCCCTCATAATAAGTGAGCATGCCATTAGGTCTACACAGACCTCTGGCCTGCTCACTTTAGTCCACTTTGCTCCACTGTTTACAGTTCTTTGTACAGTGGCAGGGGTTGCAATAATCATGAACACTTGTCCATAAATTCCCGGGTCCTGGCTTTATGGTCATACCAGGCTTTTTGACTGGACTGGGCCGTTCGCTGATGTTCATTAGCCAAGGTAGCTAGCTGGGCGAGGCAGTCTCTGAATTCTAGAACATAGGGAATGATGGTCGTTACGGTATCTGCGATATCTCCCTCCAATTGTTCTTTCTGCTCTTCTGTTGTTCTGTTCTTCTGCTCCCACAAAATGACTGTGCAACTCCCCAATGTCATTTCCAAGGAGGATATCGGCAGGAAGTCCTCCCATAACGCCAATCCAACACAGTTTTTCTCCAAAACTGAAATCCAAACGTACAAAAGCTCTCTGTATATATTTGCGGACACCCCCCGCCAGGCAATAGGAATTCCGGGGCCCTGGTGAATTGCCTCGGGTTGAACCACACGGGGGTCAGCGATAGTCAGGAATGCCCCCGTGTCTCTAAATCCCGACACTTTGTATCCATCAATTAAGACATCCTGCAGGTGGCAATGCTGTTGCTGTGTATTTCTGATGGACAAAGGCCGGAGTCCGCATACTCCAGGAGGGGTAGCTATGGTGCCGTGGTCAGTGGTCCACTCTGGTGGGGGTGGTAGTAGCTCTTCCTCAGGCGGGATGGAGTGCACAAGATGCACTGGACAAGGTGGGGCTGCGTGGGGCTCCCTCCGAATCCTTGAGGGACAGCCAGACTGCAAATGTCCAGGTTGCCCACACCCGTAACATCTCTCTGTGAAACCCCCAAGTCGTGGTCGGAACTGTTGGGGCCCAGGATTATGAGCTGTGATTGTCATCGGCCTGTGGCTGGGTGGAGGGGCAGATATAATCGGAGGGGGACGGGGCGTGGGAGAAGGCCGTGGTTCATTGTCCATAAGCCTCCTCCATTGCGGTCGGACAGTAAGGGCTTCATCGGCCAGGGCTGCAGCTCTATCCACGGAGCACGGCGTGCGCTCCCGGACCCATTCCCGTACCTCTGCAGGGCACTTGGCAAGAAATTGTTCTATAAGGAACTCCTGTATAACATCTTCCACAGAAAAGGCGTTTTCTGCTTCCAGCCATCTCCGACATGCCTGGGACATCTTATGTGCATACATCCTAAACGATCCCCCCCGTAGTGCATGGGAGGTCTTGGAACTTGGCCCTATATGAGTCTGGGGTGATAGCATGTTAATCCAGGATAGTCTGCTTTACAATGTTATAATCTCGGTTCTGCTGTGAGTCAATGGTTCGGTAAGCCTCCGCCAGGCTACCGTTCAGGAGTCCCACTAATAAACGCATCCAGCCAGAGTGGGGCACCTCCATCACAGCACACTGCTGCTCAAAGACCTTGAAGAACCCCTCCACATCTCCGGAAGCCTCATCAAATGGCTTAAACTCAGTCCGAGCGATCCGTACAGGCTCCTGGATCATTGGGTTTACATTCCACATTGTGTTACTCCCTCTTTCAAGCTCCATTGCTTCTTGTCTCCGCTGTGCCTGGCGGGCAGCCTCCTCCTTGTACTCCTGAGAGATGCCTGGGCCCAGAACCGCCATCTCTTCTTCGTACCACACCACCCACTGGCTTTTTGGGGTGGGGGTCCTCGTCTCCAGTGCTTGTCCTTCAGACATATGGGAGCAGGTGGCCAGGCTGGCACCCACAAGTAGGTCAATTAAGGCCTCTTTAGTCAGTCCCTGGTAGTTCAGGCCCAAGTCTCTGGCTCTCTCCTGTAAACTGGATACAGTCCAATTTCTGTACTCGCTCTGTGTGTGGTTCTCTATTAGGTTACGCTCTGTTGATCCCGCTGCTTGCCACCAGTTGTCGCGAGTTCCTTCTCCGGTATCACACAATCAACAGAGCAAGAGAATAGTGAACAATTCCAGAACCTTTATTTAGGCAAAAACACGAAAAGTCCATATAATCCACCACACAAAGGATAAAAATATTCCAGAAAACAAATGCAATTCAGTTACAGGATAAACGTCCAACAATCCAGCTTAGAGGATAACAGTCCATATTCCCTTCTTTCCCTCTCTGACGTGCTGTGTTCACTTCATAGTTCCAAACAAGACTGATCTGTGTCTCACCTCCCCATTCACAGGTTAGGGGGGTGGGTCGCAGGCGCTCATTGTTTCAACAAGTTAGGTCAACATGTCATTAGCATATTCGCAAACAACATTATACACTTACCCTGTGGAGAGACAACAACACAGAACTGTGGGGAGAATATCAGATGGCAAATAACTCAACACCATGAAAATAAGTAAAATAGAAATACACACAAAATGATACCCACATCGCATATCACACCATCACAAGATCCCTCAGGAGACCATCCGCCGCCTCATCAGGACCATGCCCAGGCATTGTAGGGAGGTCATACAGGCACGTGGAGGCCACACACACTACTGAGCATCATTTCCTTATCTTGAGGCATTTCCACTGAAGTTGGATGAGCCTGTAATTTGATTTTTCACTTTAATTTTGAGCATCGTTCCAACTCCAGACCTCCATGGGATATTAGTTGTGATTTACATTGACTATTTTTAGGTTTTACTGTTCTCAACGCATTCCACTATATAATGAATAAAGATTTACGACCATAATATTTCATTCAGTGATATCTAGGATGTGGGATTTTAGTATTCCCTTTATGTTTTTGAGCAGTGTACTTACCAGCTGTCTTCTTCGTCTGGTTCTCAGCACCTCTCCAGCCATGTTCTGCTGGTTGTGACCTGCTGGAATGCTTCTGTGTTTGCTCGGTGAGCTGGAGGTCACTTATCAAGGTAAGTCTCTGAGAGCCACAGTGAGGCTTTCAAAGACTTCCATTGAGAGCTTGTGACCATTATCTCTGCCTTTCCGTCAGTCGGGAGCTGCAAACACAAGATGGTCGAGCAGCACCACAACAGCACCAGGAACAACTGAAGATAGCGGCTGGTGAGTATAATACTAGGAGCAGGAAACCAGGATTAGTGATATCATTTCAGGGGTGAAATAAAAAAAAAACTCTGAAGTGGTGCTGACCTACCAGAAAGCTAAAACCCAGCCATGCTGGGACCTAAGCTGCCAAGATGTTGCACTATTTCCTCTTTGAATCTCCTATTAAACTCACTCCAATACTGCAAAAATATCAGGTTTAATCTAGGCAACTTTTTTGATCAAGACACAACACCTGCCATGCCATCAAATCAGGATACATTCCCACGATGAGCTTTTAGTGCGTTTTTGACTCTGCATGTTTTTGCTTGGTCAAAAATATAGAGTCTTACCGTTCCAGCAAAGTGGATGGGATTTCTAGAAATCTCATGTCCACTGTGTTCCTTTTTAACGCAGTGTAAACTGACCTGCGGTGCTTGTTTCAAATCTGCAGCATGTCAATTTCTCTTGCACGTACGATGAGTTTTCTGTGTAGATTTTCCCCAGAGACTTAAGGTACCTTCACACTAAACGACTTTGCAACGATAACGATAGCGATCCGTGATGTTGCAAGCGTCCTGGATAGCGATATCGTTGTGTTTGACATGCAGCAGCGATCAGGATCCTGCTGTGATATCGCTGGTCGTTGCTGAAAGTCCAGAACTTTATTTGGTCGTCAGATCGGCGTGTATCGTCGTGTTTGACAGCAAAAGCAACGATGCCAGCAATGTTTTACAATGGTAACCAGGGTAAATATCGGGTTACTAAGCGCAGGGGCGCGCTTAGTAACCCGATGTTTACCCTGGTTACCATTGTAAATGTAAAAAAACCTAACAGTACATACTCACATTCCGGTGTCTGTCACACGTCCCCCGCTGTCCGCTTCCCGCACTGACTGTGAGTGCCGGCCGTAAAGTAAAAGCAGAGCACAGTGGTGACGTCACCGCTGTGCTGTGCCTTACGGCCGGCACTCACAGTCAGTGCAGGAAGCAGACGCCGGGGAATGTTACGGACACCGGAATGTAAGTATGCACTGTTTTGTTTTTTTTTACATGTACACTGTTAACCAGGGTAAACATCGGGTTACTAAGCGCAGCCCTGCGCTTAGTAACCCGATATTTACCCTGGTTACCCGGGGACTTCGGCATCGTTGGTCGCTGGAGAGCTGTCGTTGTCGATATCGCTGCAGCGTCGATTAATGTGAAGGTACCTTTACATTAGGTGTTGAAAATCTGCAGCCACAAAATGTGCATGCATTTTTAGTGCGTTTCTGCGGCGATAACACATCACAAAATACACATAATTCGCAACTAAATATATCAGTAAAGTTGTGGCAAAGCAATAAACACGGAAGCATCAAATACAAAGCAGCTTTCTGTAAAACATGATACAACAGAGACAAAAACACGGCATAAAAAATGCGATAAAATGTCATGAAAAAAAATGCACATAAAAATGCAATGATAAAGATAAAATAACCTAATATAAATAGTAGGTGTAGAAGTTTGGCATCAAAAATGTACCAAAAGCTCATCGTGGGAGCATAACCTAAGGGTCCTGACAGACTGGAACCTTGTAGTGTTTAATAATATTTAATTATAAAATATTAATTTGTATAGGAATAAAACAAGAACCGTGAATTGTAAGAAACTATTCTAATGTGGTTATATCTTGTATGTTGTGTTTCCACACATTTGCAGTGATTTTCTCAATGTTAGCATTTTACCTTGTTATTTCCCTTTATGCTCTCTTATTCTTTGACCTTTTCACATGATACCTTGGTTCTTGGATCACAGTATATGCCACGGTCATCTCAAAAAGATCAGCTTCTTCACGGCCTTCCACTCTCTGGTTTGTAGCATTTTTACTGAAGATCAAGAGCGATGAGCCAGAGGTTTCAGGCTGAATCTCTGAGCAAAGGGCCGACGTGACACGGGTTATTATTTATTTGTCATCTCGAATGTAATAAGCTGTAGATACAGCACCAGCAGACCTTGATTTATTGCGCTGTCGGCAACAAGCAACACCGCAACTGGTGTACCATGCAAAATGGATACGGAAGTGTCAGCCATGTCTATCTATCATGAGTGAGGCTTTCTCTCTCCCTCTCCCCTTACTCCCCACCTCTCTTTTCTCTGTCAGACTCGTAACACATTCTCACTTCATGCCAGAATACATAAACAATCTTTCATTATTTTGATGCATTTTTTCCGTATTTGTTCTTTACAGAACATAAACTTCAAATTTATGTCTTTTTGCACAGTGATATTCACATACTTTGGTTTCATAGATAAATGGAGTTATGGATTGATGCCTATATGCCGAATATTTAAAGTTTCCCATCAAGCGGCTTTTTTGTCTCGTTTTTCATATCATTTTGCTTTACATAGTGAATGTTGCAGCAAAATTACATTTTGTTTAAGTTCTCCATTACATGAGTCATATATTAAAGAAATTATATTTTTAGAATGGTAGTACGATCTATTTGTACATTTCGTGGAATACCTTACACAGATCTGTGCAATGATTTTCTCATATATAACAATGCTTGGTATTCACATCACTTATAATTTTGCAACAGAAAATGTGAAAATGCTCTCCTCTCAGGCTAGTTTCACATTTGCGTTTAAATCGGCAGCGTTTAAAACGCATCCGCAAGTGGTGAAAAAAACGCATGTAAACGCGTACAAACGCAGCGTTTTTTTGACACATGCGTTGACACATGCGTTTAAAAAACGTCGCGTTTGTACGCGTTTAATGCGTTTTTTTCTGTGTTTGCGTTGTTGGTGCGCATGATGAGAAATTTCACAAGAGAAAAATAAAGATAACCAGACACCGCCAATGGGACTACAGCGGGCGTGTATTATGGGATCTCTATATATAGACCCTAGGGCTACTGAAATTTTTACAGTTTGCTACTGTAACCTGTGTCATGATGGATCTTCGCATGGAGAGCTTTTATTTTAACCTGGATTTCAGCTTCAAGTTGTTTCTTGCCTGTGCTTTCGCTTGGGAGCAAGACAGAAATCGCCAAAAATGGAGAAGGAGACAACGTAGGCGTTTTTGGAGGCACCCCATTATCGAACTACGTGAGAGCCGTGGAGCCTACCACACGCTCTAGGCCGAGCTTAATGCCAACCCGGATAAATTCCAGGAATACACACGAATGTCGCAAGACTCATTCCTGGATTTGCTGTCTCATGTCCAAGGAGCCATACGGCGACAGAACACCCAGCTCCGTAAAGCGATTCCACCCGAGGAACGTCTGCTGGTTACTTTAAGGTACGTTCCAAATCTAAACCAATGATAGTCCAAATTTAGTGTTTTCTGACATGTATTTTTTGGGTATTTTCCTTTCTTTCGCGTAATCACACCACAAAAAGAATAGATTGTAATGGTTTTTGTGTTTGTTTTTCTTACAGATTTCTGGCCACCGGAGAGAGTTTATCATCCCTCCACTTCCAATACCGGCTTGGAATATCCACCCTGTCCGGAATAGTTGCGGACACCTGCCGGGCTTTGTGGAATGTACTCCGGGATGAGTTTATACCCCTACCCACCTTGGACATGTGGCTAGAAATTGCGGAGAAATTCTGGAGTGTGTGTGATTTCCCCAACTGTTTAGGAGCGATGGATGGAAAGCACATTCACATTAAAAAAACAGCCAGAACAGGATCGGAGTACTTCAATTACAAAAAAATATTTTTCTGTTGTGCTCATGGCAATAGCTGATGCGGACTGTCGCTTCATTGCCGTGGACATTGGAGCTTTTGGCCGTGGCAACGATTCCCAGACTTTCAAGAACTCGGATATGGGCCGCCGTGTGTATGGCAAAAATTTCAATTTCCCCCCCCCCCCCCGCAACCTCTTCCCAACACTCGAGGACCACCGATGCCATTTGTTATGGTTGGGGATGAGGCCTTTCAAATGTGTGAAAACCTACTGAAGCCCTATTCCAGTCGGGATTTGAACCACACTAGAAGGATCTTTAACTACAGACTGACCAGGCCCCGAAGAACTGTAGAGTGTACCTTTGGCATTCTGGTCGCTAAATGGCGCATTCTTGCATCAGCCATAAATCTAAAAGTGGAAACAGTTGACGAGGTGGTCAAAGCCTGTGTGGTGCTGCATAATTATATAATGGCTAAAGCAACCCCACATTGAACTGGATGAACCAGTTGCACACCCACTGCCCGATTTCCAGCATCACCCGCTGCGGTCAACTGCAGCAGTTGGTCAAATGTGGGACCAATTTGCGGCCTTTTTTGATTCAGATATTGGACGTGTGTCACGGCAGGACAATGTAGTGTAAATGTCCTGTTGTAATTCGATCTGTACCAGTTATTTTCTACAATGATAATAATATTTCTCATTAATAAACTTTAGTTTTGGTTGAGTTGACCGTGTCTCCTATCTTTTTCCTCTCCAAACCCAGGCTGTCCTAAACTTCCAATATTTGATCTGTATGTAATATCAGTTTTTGTAATCCAAAACCAGGAGTGAGTGATAAAAGCAGAAGTGCTAGTTATTATGTTAATATCATAATTTAACTCTAATTGTTCCACTCCTTGTTTTGGCTTACAAATACTGATATACAACACTGGCCACATACTGCTAGTAATGGCAGCCATGTTGCTTTATTGGTAAGCTTGTTGATGTCATTGTGTCATGATTCTCTTCTCCTGTATCCATTGGACACAAGCTGAAGAGACAATCACTGTCACACAATCTATACTCATCAAGTCAGGTGTCAGAAATAATGAATTCATGATAAACATATACAGGCTCATGAATTCACTATTTCTGACACCTGTGCATGTGAGCATAGATATGTAGTGTGTGACCACCATTGTCCCTCAAGTTGTGTGTAATATAAGAGAAAATGGTGGTTATACAAGGTATTTCTCTAATCAACAGGTCAGGTGTCATAACTAATGAGTTTTTTGACACCTGACCTGTTCAGTAGAGGTCTGCACTGTATTTCCACCATTTTCTCTTCTGAGTGGCACACTAAGCACAGACCAAAAGAGATTATGGAGATACATGTAATATTTTTTGGGCCACCTCATATCTGTATACTAAAGACACATAAAGCTGCAGTCTTTTTATTTTTAACTAGTGGAGATATGATGTGGCTCAAAAAAATAGTGTGTGGCGAAGTTTCATGGTGCATGGTGTGTGTTGCCGGCGGCAGAAGACACAATAAACCAAACATAATTGTGGCAAATCAAACTTTTTTTATTTTGTTAACAACAGAAAAATAATTATTTTTTACTGCGCCGGCTTGGGGTAGAGTGATGTAAACTGGGGGTGTGAAGTACTGAGGCCTGGTTAACCGTGGACGACGCAGAGGTGGCAGGAGAAGGGGCAATGAAACTAGAAGGGTCTGGAAGTTCGGGGATGGGGCTTGACACATGAGAGGCTTGAGACGCACTGGAAGGGTGAGACAAACCTGACATTACAGACACATTGGGAGGTGAAGGGGGAGGAATGCTAAGAGTCCTCGTTTTTTTTGGTTTTTTGTACTTTTATTTGGCTTGCCTGGTTGTGGGGGGTCTTGGTGGGCTCATATGGCGTGGTGTGGTGGCGGGTGACCTGTCAGGGTCCGGCTGCACTGTGCCAGAGTCCATAGTGCTCGTAGAGCGTGCAGCCATGCCAGAGTCCATAGTGCTCGTAGAGCATGCAGCCATGCCAGAGTCCATAGCGCTCGTAGAGTGTGCAGCCATGCCAGAGTCCATAGCGCTCGTAGAGGGTGCAGCCATGCCAGAGTCCATAGCGCTAGTAGAGCGGAAGGCCATGCCAGGGTCCTGCTGCATCCTGGAGGCGGCGGTACGGAAGGCCATGCCAGGGTCCTGCTGCATCGTGGAGGTGGCGGTACGGAAGGCCATGCCAGGGTCCTGCTGCATCGTGGAGGAGGCGGTACGGAAGGCCATGCCAGGGTCCTGCTGCATCGTGGAGATGGCGGTACGGAAGGCCATGCCAGGGTCCTGCTACATCGTGGAGGAGGCAGTACGGAAGGCCATGCCAGGGTCCTGCTGCATCATGGAGGAGGCGGTACGGAAGGCCATGCCAGGGTCCTGCTGCATCGTGGTGTCAGTGGAGGAGGTCCAAGCAGGAGCAGCGGATGTCATGGTGGTGGCAGTGGGATGTCCAACTGCACTCGGCATGGTTGTGGTACTGTAGTGGTGTCCGGCTGTGGAAGGAATTGAAGTGGCAGTGCAGTGGGATGCAGCAGAGGTGGACATCAAGCGTGACAGTGAAGGCACAGGTGGATATATGCCCCCACTGTCTGCTGAAAATACTGATTCTGCTGCATAGTTTGCACGTAAGCAGCATTGCAGGCCTGCATGACACTCAGCTGGAGATCAGGAGTAAGGTGTTCCGACATGCCCTGCTCAATTTGATTAAAAAAATGATGTGCTGGCCTCTGGAGATCGGCTTTCACTTGATCAAGGCTTTTGCTGACCTCATGGATACGTGCATTTAAGAGGTTATGCAAAACATCCATTCGGTCACCCAAAGCCTTGATTGCGTCGTGTAAAACCGAGCTCAAGTGCAAAAACTCGGGCATGAGTGACCTGTCCGAAGCCCTCTGCTGCTGCCGGGATGAGCCCAAAAAAAGGGGGCAGTGGAAGAGGACTGCGAAAGGGGAAGACCTGATGGACCAGCTCCCTGGTCTCCAGATAGTGTGAAAGGCACACTTGTTGCTGCGCTGCTGGATGGCTGGGACGGGTCCGTGGCTGTCGGATGAAGGACCGCTCCAGAACCTGGGCTGACAGTCGTGCTGTATGTGCTGTGAAAAAAGGAAAAAGAAAATTAATATCAAAAATTTAACAGACGCAAAATTCTGTGGAATTTAAAAATACAGATTAGGGCAATACAATACAACCTAATGCATGTGATAAATACTTACGTTCTCTGGGCAAGGACCGGTCTTAAAAATGACAGCACTCGATGGTATTTGTATCTTCTGATCCTTGCTCCTGAACCACTGGGAACATGGCTCTCTTGACACAGGTCCTTGTTGAAGCGGTCCTTCATCGAACGCCAACGTGTTTTGACTTTGGCCACTGTTAAAAAAAAAAAAAAAAATTGTGGTCAGAAAAAAGACTTTTGGCCGTGCTCACACAACTTTGTGTGATGAGACAAACTCCTGAGAGTTTCTTTCATCACACACAGTCGAGTGAGCACGGCCAAGGTCTCTGCTGCTTCACACTACAGTGCAGTACATACCAAATGCAGCTTGGACCTGTGTCGGGGTGTTGTCCCAGCCATCCCACATCGCTTGGGCCACCTCATTCCATAACCGCCGAATCGTGATGTTGTTCGAGTGCAGTGGATCCCGGGTGTCCCACAACGGGACTCGCTCCTGGACCAGGGTGATAAGGAGGTCATTCTCAATTAGGTCATCCTCCCGTTGTGAAACCTAAAAATTAAAGAAAGTCATTAAAGTTTGCTCTATTTACATAAGGAAAAGAAAGAAAAAAGATGCTGAGAAATGGCATTAATAGGAAAGTCAACATACAAAAGGATTCCAGAAGAAAAAAGTAAAGAAATACCAGTGGAAAGAAAGGAAGATTCAAGAACAATACACTGAGGACAGTCAGCCTTGTAAAAGTACCCGCTGCCATCTTTCCACCAGACCTTGACTCCGCTGCTCCTGCCCTGTCTCATCCGCAGTAGAAGAGCTCTAAAACACAGAAAAAAACATATTGTCACATGTGTCGATGTGACAGTGAATACTTACCAATCTGACGATGCAAGTACTCACTTCAATGACATGCTCCACTTCTGACTGTCCTGGCCGAAACTCCTCACCAGATGAAGAATCCGAAGAAGACATTCTGATGCATGTAGAAAGAAATAAATTGCAGAAATTAGGACATGTAGAGACAGAAAATAGAAAATAAAGGCATTGGCTAGGATATACTCACATTGTTCTGAGGCTTGTTTGCTCCAAGGTGCTGTGGTCCGTCTGCTCTGCTTGGCTGTCCGCCGTGGTCCGTCTGCTCTGCTTGGCTGTCCGCTGTGGTCCGTCTGCTCTGCTTGGCTGTCCGCTGTGGGCCGTCTGCTCTGCTTGGCTGTCCACTGTGGTCCATCTGCTCTGCTTGGCTGTCTGCTGAGAAGTGACCTGCAACTGTCCACACCCTCACTTTTATCACCTTGATGGTGGGGGGTGGCTTATCAGTGTCTAGACATGTTTTTCTCAATTGAAACGCATGCATTCAAAAACGCAACCAAGCGCATGTGTAAAAAAACGCATGCGTTTACATAGACAGCAATGCGTTTTTTTGACGCAATTCATGCGCAATCGACCGCATGCGTTTCCTGGCGGCAAATAGATGCCTCCAGAAATTACTACATGTTGCATTTCCGCGCCAAGCCGCAAACGACGAGACGACGCATGCGTCGTCAAACGCGGCAAAACGCGAACAAAAAAAAAGCATGCGTTTTTAATGTTAAATATAGGAAAACACGACACATGCATTTATATGCGGTACAAACGCTACAGCAACAAACGCAAATGTGAAACCAGCCTCATTTGTTCATATTGTACAGTATGTATGTTAAAGTTTTATTCAATTATCAGCACATTCTGGCCATAATCTAAAGTATACAGGTGTTGCTACCCTGACAGCAGATGTTAATAGCAGAATTAGACATGTTGGATTTCTGCATAATCATTACTTTTTTTAGTTGGAAGTTAAAGGATTATTCTCAAAGTTATAATGTGGTCTTCTAGCAATGTACACATTTATTTCTGCCATTATGACCCATTTTTAAATCTGCCCTATTTTGCACATTTCACCCCCCATGGATAACATTTCAAGCTGTATGTGCCCTCCAATAGACATTGGACCCATCCTGAAGTCTTTCCAGCTCAGGGTCAATCATGTGCTATGCAGCCTCTCTCCTCTGCTTCCCTCCAGTATAGCTTTCCTATCTATAGAATGGAGCTTTTTCTGTGAGGGACGATGTCATAGACAAAGTTCAAGTACTGTATTATAGTATATTTTCTGAGCAGGAAGCTTTGATGTGTGGGTTTGCTTGTAATGAAGAGGAACTCTATATATATATATATATATATATATATATATATATATATATATATATATATATATATATATATATATATATATACACGCATGTATGTGTGTATATATATATATATATATATATATATATATATATATATATATATATATATATATATATATATACACATACATCCAGTATATATATATATATATATATATATATATATATTAATTTATTTACTTCAGAACTAGGCCTTCCATGGAGGGACTGAGATCAGTTGAGCTGTGTTTATTGCCTGGTGCTGCAAGACCACTGATGTTAAACTTCAAATGTAGCTTTATTGATGCATATAGCAGATGATTATCTTCTGCCCTATACACCAACAGAGCAGCATTTGCAGATTCCCATCACTGATCTATCGGCACCAGGCAGCCAACACAACTCTACAATATCATATTGTGGAGGATTACAAGAAAGTTGAGCTCTTCTAGAGCCAGCTAAAGATGTAGAACCACATAGCAAATATACTGATGTAAATGGCAGAAGATAAAATTAATCAGGCAGTGTCCTGTGCAGAAGCATAGAGTACATAAATGTATAAGTTGAATTCTAGATCAGCTTAATGATAACTCAGAGAAGAGGGGCTAGTCAGGAGAACAAAGGGACAGGGGGAGGGTTCTGCAGCACTGAGGAGAAGCAAGTGCTGCTGGAAAATGTAGTTTTAGCAGGTAAGAATATACAAATTTTAGTGTGACGCTGATTGCTCCTAGGGGCACATAGAGATGAATAAATACACAAGAAAGGTACAAGAAAAAAAAAACATTATATTGAGCTCCGGTCACTGAGGCTGCATTCCCATCCGGGCTGAACTGCGGTGACCTTGGTGAGTTCCCTGCTAGCCCCTTACGAGCCTGAGAATACCAGCCCCCAGATGTCTGCTTTAGCAAGGCTGATTGTCAAAAATGGGGGGGACCTTATGACGTTTTATTTTAATTATTTATTTAAATAATTAAAAAATGTGTGGGGACCCCTCTATTCTTCATAACCAGCCTTTCTGAAGCTGACAGCCAAGGGTTGCAGCCCCCTGCTGTGAGTTATGCCTGGCTAAATACCAAAAATACAGGGGAACCCGCAGCGGTTTTGTTTTAATTATTTACAGCGCAGGAGCCAGCTGATGAATCAGCCACTCCTGCTCTCATTGTTAATAGTGGCAGCAGGCGTAGGCTGATGGGAGCAGTAGTACCATCAGCAGACACCAGTAACTTGAGGTCAACTGTATACCTCTGATCACAGCTGTGCTCAGGCTGTCTCTTGACTTCTCTGACCGGTGGGGATGATTTCACCACCGATAAGAAGTGGTGTTTGCCTCGCTATCATGCACATGACAACGTGGCAACCACTGAATATCCGGGTCCCCCATTCAAGTGAATAGGGTCCGGGTGCTGTTTTGGTACCCGAACCCGAACTTTTTGTACCTGTTCGGCCGAATCCGCCGGACCTGAATATCTAGGTTTCCGCCCATCTCTACTTGCGAATATGCTCCACAATATAATTATAGCTAATAATCTGGAAAGACCCAACCTTTTTCCATTATGAAAAATATTTAATCATACTTTTAAAAAAATAAATAAATAAGATAATTGTAGGTAGAAATTACAGCTACTAAAGTGGTTAGGACATGAATTTATTGTTTCTTACTTTTTGTATATGTTAGGTATTAGAACAATAGTATGAAAACAATGATGAGAAGCAGTTTGCCTTGCACTAAACAGCTGTATATCTAACTTGTTATTTTATTTGTTACAGTTGTATCACAGAAGCCTGGATGAGAAATGGGTCCTAAGGTGCAATGTCTTAGGCTAGGTTCACATTTGCGGTTGAGTCCACAGCGTATCGTCCGCAACCGCAAACTCATGTAAAAACGCATTATTTGAGTCTTGCACCGGTCCCTTATGCACTGCATAAATTAAACAAGTCATATAGTTATCCTTTCTGCCTGTTAGTCTGCAACATTTTCTGCATGAACCTGAAACAGTCAGCCTTGAGGAAGCCCTGTAGAAAGCATAGAGGGTAAAGAAGAGGTATTCCCATTTCCAGGATCCTATCCCAACAGTAGGTGTAATAATAATATTAGCAAATACCTCCAATTAAAAATGTAGTATCGTTCTCATGATTCGCTATGTTGCTTACCCCATGTGCAGGGCATGGCAATAGCTGGATAATTAAGGTCCTGCAATGCCAGGAAGGGAAAGTTTCAAAGAGCCGTATTGGATTGGCGGCTAGTGATGTGATGAAGGTGGTGAAGTAGACTTGCTTGGCCAGATGGAGAGCAGGGTTATGAGTTTTGCGCTTGAACTTATATTGGATGAAGTCTTCTGCTGAAAGTGATTTTTTTCACTGCAGTTGGGTACACATTGAGCAATCCTAGAGTAACTCTGTTACACACTGCATATACTTTCCGTATATGCAGCGTGTAACAGGGTTACTGTCATCTGTGTTGGGTTATTCTTTTTCTAGCAGGTGCTGCTTCATCCAGGTGACTGCAATGTATTTTCATAATGTGACAATGCTGAGTTTGGATAGTGGAGGGAGGAGATCAGAGGTAAAGATGACTGTATATTGTTCATAAGCTGCTGGGTATTGATGGCACATAGATTTCTGTATGTGTGGTAAATGGAGGTCCTAAACAGGGAGATAATTTTTGACAGAAACGAAAAGAAGGTTGTGGTCAGAGAGAGGGAGAGGGCAGTTAGTCATACACTGAGCATAACTGGGAGAAGACCAGGTTCATACTATTCCCGTTCTCGTATGTAGAAGAGTAAGTAAACTGTTAAAGGCCAAAGGAGGAGATTAGAAGATGACTGGCAGATGGGGACAGCGGACTATCAATGGGCATTTTAAAGTCCCCCATCATGAGAGTGGGAATGTCACAGGATAGCAAATGTGGAAGTCAGATGGCAAAGTGATTGAAGTTTTGCCTGGAATGTGATACACAATAACCACTCAGAGGGAGAAGGGTTTGAAGAGGCTAATAGTGTGGACTTCAATGGAAGGAAACATAAATTAGGATATTGGGTGGAAAACCTGGAAAGGACATTGTGATAAAAGAAGCAGACTAACACCTCTTCCTCCTGAGCTCAAAGGGCTAGGGGTATGTCAAAAATGTTGCCCACCATAGGAGAGATCAGCAGAGGCAGTGGTGTCCGACTGCTGAATCAAGTTTTCAGTGACCACCACAAGGTTAAGGGATTTAGAAAGGAAGAAGTCTGAGATATAAGGGAATTTGTTACACGCTGATTGTGAGTTCCAGAGGTCACAATTAAAAGAGACAGGAGAAAACATGCAGTGAATGTTGATCAGTTAGTAGGGTTTCTATGAGCAGCAGGAAGAGAGTTCTATATACACACATGGTCAAAATTGTTGGTACCCTTCGTTTAGAGAAAAACCCATAATGGTCACAGAATTAACTTGAATCTGACAAAAGTAATAATAAATAAAAAATCTATGCAAATGAACAAAGCAACAGGTGGCTACTTTGAAGAACCTAGAATGTAAGACATGATGTCAGTTGTTTCACACTTTTTTGTTAAGTATATAATTCCACGTGTTAATTCATAGTTTTGATGCCTTCATTGTGAATGTACAATTTTCACAGTCATGAAAATACAAAAAAAATCTTTAAATGAGAAGGTGTGTCCAAACTTTTGGTCTGTACTGTATATATAGATTTATATATATATATATTATTTATTTATTTATTTTTGTCTAAAATACAAAAGAAATGTGTTATCTTTAACTTTAAGCCTTTTAAAGATCATTTCATATTCAAATTGCCTAACTGTTCACAATAACAGTAATTTTGACCAGGGCTGCCCAATCTTTTACATGCCACAGTAGTAGTAGCCTAAAATGGCATTGGGCCTTTCTGGAGAGCTGCCACAGACTCCCTGTTCTCTCCATTCCCTTGACATCTCCCACTATGTTCCAGGCACGCAACTCCCTTTTAATTTACAGCTTAATTTCTCTCTAAATTCAGAAGATTGATGCCGGAAGGCTATTTGCCGAATTATGGAAATGTCAGTACGTTTTATTGTTGTAATAAAGGGATTCCTATATATCACTTGCTCTATGGGGATTCCAGGCTTTTTGCATACATTTTCCTAGCAACGGATGCTGGCACAAAGTGCCAGCACTTATACTCTTAACAGGAGGTACGAAGAATGGGAGAAGGATGAGGGATCAACATGTCTTCCCTGGAGAGGAGACCTTCATTTGTGAGCACATAGATGAAGCTTAAGCCAGTGAATGAAATGCTGCACAGTTCTTAGCCTGAGCATTGAGTGTATATGTATTCATCGTGATCTGTATTATCCACTCAAAGCAGAATGTCACACATCTACATCATCTGTCGGGGTACAGCAAATAATTCTGCATGTAGAACTTGGCCCACGGGATCACTGCAAGAGTCCAACTGTGACTGACAGTTGCAATGGCTGGGATCAGAGCTAACTGCAGTCCTAACTGTTTAACCACTTAGGCTACTTTCACACACAAGAACTTTCCCGCCGAACTGAAGTCTCAACTTAAAATGGATACAGTCTAGGTGCAGAGAGGATTCTTTCGCCAAAGGTAGCCTATCCTACTGACCCAAGGCTTTGGAGTTTTTCAGACTTCACAGGACAAAGAAAGCTAGGATATTCCACCCAAACACAGCTATACCACCATTCCCTTCTCACGACAGAGTTCCGGCTGGTGCTCAGCCAGCTAACTACTGTTGACCTTCATAGATACCATTTGGTTAGCTGCCTCTACAGCCTGGGAAATGTGGTCTCTGAAAGAACAGAGCCAGATGTGACAGTCTCTTCTTCACACACATCACCTGTCTGGTCTGCTCCTGTAAGCTGGGAAGGGAAGTGGTGGCAGAAAATTCTAGATTCGACTCATCGAAGACCTTTCAGAAGGCCTGCAGGTCTGAGGAGACAGGATCCCCTCTCTCCCTTAGGGGGTTGAGCCATGCTAGGGCATTTCCTGCTAGGTAGGACATAATGAATCCAGACTTGATCCGATCAGAAGAAAATTAACGACCTCAATATTCATAGTGCTGCATGCACTGCTCTAGGAACCCACAGCACTGCTTTGGGTCCCCATCATACTATGGCAGTTATGGAAAGATGGGTTCCTTTCCAGGAGTGTAAGTTCCATTTGAGTAGACACAGCCGCAGGAACCGCAACTTGGTCTGGTGCAGCAAAGGTCAGGGCTTCCAATCTGGCGTCCGGCATTTGTAGATGGAACAAAATTATATCCTATTGCTCATTCTGGCAAAACAACTGTTGGTATATCTTCGAGTACTCAAGGCCATGGAAATCAGTGGGGTCCATGGCCTAAGCAAACTGTCATGCACGCAGGTGACTCATGTGGTTCATAGACCCACTGTGCCATGGATCTGGGCTTACCTATTAGCGGCGTAGCGCAGCAGCTACTTGGTGTACACTGGTGCTCCTGATGGTGGAGTCAGGCTTGGGCTGAGGTAGCTGCCAGGTACTACTCCTAGGCAGTACCTGGCACTGCAGCTGCTGACCCCAATTATCACGCATGCAGACACAAACTCGGACTCTATCTCCTTTCAGACTATGCAGTTTCTGGATTCTCAGGCAGGGCAATACTGACATGGAGTTACAGACTGGACTGGATTTGATGGATGTTTTTAGCTGTCCAGACATATTGAGTACATCTTCAGGCATTGGCCACACATGGACGAGGGGACGAGGTCAGGGGACACCCGGATCTGGGGTCCATAAAAAACCCACGGACACGTGAACAGCTTCATAGATTATAATGGCTACATGTTCTATCTGTGAAAAACATGAATCAATCTCTTACATGAAAAGTGGAAAAAAAGTTGACTTCTGAATGAGTCCTAAGGTTGTTGCTGTTGACAAATTACACATCACAGTATCTACAGAAGCATGTGTCTTTCACAACTCTTTATTGAATTTTTAAGTTTTTTTGGGTTAATTATCATGTAGCCTAGCCTGTTTAATATTGTAAAGGTTGAAAAAAAACACAGGTCCATCAAGTTCAATAATATAGTTCTCTAGATTATCTCTAACCTACAATGCCATTTCTTGTAGGAAAAACTTTGGGCCCTTCTATAAATGCTGATTTAGCATCTGCCGTAAGTACCACATGCAGTCAGGCATTCCGCAGTCTGATTGCTCTAACTGTAGAGAACGCTTTCCTATTTAGCTGCCGGAATTACCTTTCCTCCAGCTGTAATGAGTGCCCCCTGGTCTTTGGAAGGAATAAGTCATGTGCACGTCCTTTGTGTTGAGCACACACATATTTATACATATAAATGAGATCTCCACTGAAACATCTTTTTTCTAAGCTAAACGGGCCCAACTTTTCCAACCTCTCATCATAGGAAATGCCTCCATCCCGTGTTGATATAGGAGAGGTCTCCATCAAATGTCATGATCTAGTTGCTGCTTTTGATCTTACTCTGACTGTCAAATATTGTTTTTAAAATGTTTGGGCCCAAAACTGGATTCCATATACGGTACTACATGTGGCCAACTAGTAATTTATGGTTCCTTTTAAATCTAACTAGAATACCCAAGTCCTTCTCCTGTCTGTAAACCCTAGTATAAAGGTAGGTAACTGAGCTATTCCATTGATCTTACTGTCCAAAAAATATAGTATGTTCTTATTACCAGGCACAATATGATTTATTTGTGGCTCACTTACAAAGACCAGATTCCTGTAAAATAGACTGAAATGTAGTATACAATCGGCATTTTGTCATCCATTTCAAGTACACTGACAATAGAATCCTTGATGTGAACCTATGGTGTACCTGTTCTTAGATGATCACAGTTACGGTGTGTGGCCCCCATTATGTCACGTGGAGTATACGCTGGTAATGCGTGAGGGCAACATAAGCGGGATGTGAGCCTGCAGCTACAGCAATGCAGCTTCGGTCTGGCTGGAAGTAAAAGTGTTCATGTTCAAACAGCATAGAAGCATCCATCAGTAAAGCCAGAAACCTACTGGATATGATAATACTGCAGGATAGTGTGAACTTCTCAATTTTTACTTCTCATTCCTTCTTTTTATGCTCCTCTTAATTTAGAATTATTATAGCAGTTTTCCGCAGGCAAACCCTGCTCTTAGCAGTAAGAAACTTGCTTCAAAGCAACAGGTTTTGCTTCTTTTTTGGTGCATTTTTCCTGCTTTTTTGTCAGGGTACATTTGTCTCCTGTGCATTCTTATAACGTTTAGTGCATAAAAGAACATCTGATTCTACTTCAGCAGATTTTGGTACCAAAAACACAGCAAAAACTGATACCTGTGTTTTTTCATAGTTTTTTTTGCACCACCCATAGCTTTTAGTGGGTGAAAAATGCTGAACGAAGTGAAATGATGCATTGTGCCATATCTTGGGTTTTGCAGAAAATACTACTAACAAAAAAACAGGCTGTGTGCATGAGATTTCAGAAATCGCAGACATTGCTGATATAATAATAATAATAATCTTTATTTATGTAGCGCTAACATATTTCGCAGCGCTTTACAGATTGCACACGTTATCATCACTGTCCCTGATGGGACTCACAATATAAATTCCCTATCAGTATGTCTTTGGAATGTGGGAGGAAACCGGAGTACCCGGAGGAAACCCACGCAAACACGGGGAAAACATACAAACTCCTTGCAGATGTTGTCCTTGGTGGGATATTGTAAAACACAGCTGAAAATTTTCATAGAAAAACTGAAAAAAAAAAAAAGCGCTGAAAAAACGCAACATGTGAACATACCCTTACCACTGCTGACCAGGGCGCTGCAGGGCAAGTGCTGTAATGTAATGTAAATACGTCCTTTTAAGATCTCATTCAAACGTTCATTTTTTCTCTCATGTAAAAAAGTACAGACTGATTTTCCTCAGTAGGCTGGATCAGTGTCATCAGTGTTTGCTGCATGTGTCTGTTTTTACCATCAGTGTTTCATCCCATTTTTCTTTTATGCAAAAAGTAAACCTTTTCCTATCTGTTACTGAGAAAAAAACAGACAGCAGTCTGATAGTACAAAGATGGCGTCCACGTGATTTGGATGGACCGGTTTGATCTATGACTCACATGCCTTAGTTTTTCGTTTGTGGACTGACATGTTAACAGCCCTATAGACTCTTAGGCTATGTGCACACGTTGCGGATTGGGGTGCAGAATTTTCTGCACAAAATCCGCATCTCCTGGCAGAAAACTCAGGTGCAGATTTGATGCGTTTTTTATGCGGATTTTGACATTTTTATTGCGGATTTGATGTGGATTTTCTGTGGATTTCATGCGTTTTTTACCCCTGCGGATTTCTATAATGGAAGGGTGCAGAAACGCTGCAGATCCGCACAAATGAATTGACATGCTACTTTTGATCCGCAGCGGTTTTCATGCGGAATTTTCCGCACCATTAGCCCAGCATTTTTTTTTCCTATTGATTTACATTGTACTGTAAATCACTTTGCGTATCTGAAGCGTTACTGCGCGGAAAAAATTTTTGCGGATCCGCACTAAATCTGCATCGTGTGCACATAGCCTAAGTGTTTTATCCATGAATAACACAGATAGGTCACGGATGTAAAAGCGGGTGCCTGAGTGAGGTCCAAAGGCCCATTTAGAGGAGTCCCCCATGACTGTTAAATGACAGAGAATTGCCAATATACAAGTCAACCATCGATCATTTAATGGCTGTTTAAAGGGAATTTGTCACCATGTTTTTGCTATTTAATCTGATAGCAGCATAATGTAGGGGAAGAGACTGGGCTGCTTGACGTTGTTTTTCCAGCAGGAGGTTATCAGCAGAGGATGAGTAAACCTGCTCCTTGGTAGTCCGCCATATTCTTCAGCTTTGTATAACCTCACCCCAACCACTGATTGCCAGCTTTCTGCCTATGCACAGTGCACACAAAAAGCTTTCAATTAGTTTTCTGGGTGGGGTTATGCAGAGCTCAGCTTTCAGAGAACTTCTAGATCTGTAGCAGATAAAACAGGATATAAAAAAAATGCAACAGACATCCCAGTAAATGATACAATGCGCAGACACTGTTTCAGGCTGTTGGCCCTCGTCAGTGCGAAGCATGAGAACTAATTTGGCTAGATGAGAGGCTCAGGACTGGCGAATAAGCCTCCTTACCTTGACAAGCCAGAGATGGTATGTCACTCTCCATAAGGAGAAACGATACCCCTTAGACCCCAGTCCAGAGCCTCTCACCTAGCCAAATCAGTTCTCATGCTTCGCACTGACGAGGGCCAACAGCCCGATACACCGTGTCTGCGAATTGAGATACTGATTTGGCATTTTATCCTAAGTCATATTGCACGACTCGTTAAAGGGTTGATTGTGACTTGTAGGATCACTACTTCCAACAGGTGGCGCTGTAGAGTTCAAGTCCTCTTTTTCTCTGAAGAGGCAATTTGCATATTAAATTTCCCAGAGGAGCATTGTACAGTGAATAAGCCTCCTTACCTTGACAAGCCAGAGCTGGTATGACACCCCCCTGCGACCTTGAACACATTCCTCTCTGCTGACAATGGCCTGTAAATGACTCTGACAGCCACACGTTATCTAAGTAATGCACAGCGTTAAGCATTTATTCAAGCATCTGATCTGTGTTTTAGCAGTAAGGGGTTAACAGTCTCCTACAAAGTAATCAATAGAGGTGATCTATTGCTAGACCTGCCAATACATTAATGGCTCCGTCCTGTGTTTGAAGGCGCCATTAATCATGGCGGTGCCACAGTGCTTAGCAGGCATCCATGCAAACCACTCGCCCCGAGAGTCAGGGAGGGGGAGAGGAAGGAAACGACCTGAAGCAATTAACGTCCAGGCATACTGCAGCTCCAGGGCCTGACGACTTTTACATACTGAAATAGTAAACGAGGCCCCAATGGTAAATCAATAAAACAATAAGACAAACTATTTTAATAACGTGGAGGCACCCAGTTCATCACCGCTCTTCCTTTATTTATGGCTGCCTCTGTGAATATAAATAAATACTTACTTAGCAGCTAACAGCAGGGCTTCTGTTTAAGGCCTCAGAATACAGGAAAATTATTCTCAATATACTCCTGCTCAAGAAGATATATTTCTTCATTCTGTATGGGCCAGTACATTGAGGCATGAGAGCTTGGTACAACTTCCGGAAGCATATAATTCACATTAATTATTGTTCGCCTGTATTATAATATAGCGCACTATTTACCGTCTCTGGGATTCCCTAGTTTTCCTTTTCTGTTTGTTGTCTATTTTTGTTACTTTTTATTCTAAATAGCTTTAAAGGAAAAAAATGGCACCACTGTTACAGTGGCATGTAAAAGTTTGGGCACCTCTGGTCAAAATGACTGCTATTGTGAAACGTTAAGTAAGTTGAAGATGAAATCATCCCTAAAAAGGGTTAAACTTAAAGATGACACGTTTACTTTTCATTTTAGCCCCCCCCAAAAAAATATATATTTTCATCTTTTATATTTTAAAAATTGCAAAAAGGAAAATGGGATGATGTAAAAGTTTGGGCACCCTGCATGGTTAGTACCTAGTAGCTCCCGCTTTTGAAAGTATCACAGCTTGTAAACACTTTTTGTAGCCAGTTAATAGTCTTGTTTGAGGGATTTTCATCCACTCTTCTTAGGAAAATTCTTACAGTTCTGTGAGATTCTTGGGTCGTCTTGCATGCATTGGTATTTAGAGGTCTAGCCACAGATTTTCAATGATGTTCAGTGTGAGGGCCATTGTAAAACCTTCTATGTACATGTATAAAAGAAAGTACATGGCACTGCTACTTGATTCCCCCCAATACCACCATGTTAATTTCAAGCTGCTATGCCAAATGAGCCTGCAGGTGGACACTCGGGTGCACAATCTGAAAGTCCATAGTATTCCAAAACGAAGAAAAAATAGAAGTGCACTCACCGGTCCTTAATGCAACAGTCCTTTAATCAAAACATGTGCAGGTACAGAGGGAAAAAATGGAACAGAAGGACGACGGCCGTTTCGCGCTGTTGCGCTTCGACGGGTCCTGATACCTGTACCTGCACATGTTTTGATTAAAGGACTGTTGCATTTAGGACCGGTGAGTGCACTTCTATTTTTTCTTCGGATTGTAAAACCTTCTGCTTGTGCCTTTTGAGGTAGACAATTGTGACGAAGCTGTCCTTAGCAGCGATACTCATGGGGTCTCCCTCACACCCCTGCTCCATTGGGTCTTTATGCCTTTTGTGGCTCTATATAGGAGCTCTTTCTGAGCCAACCTGGCGGCCGTGATCATGGGCATTTCTCCTTGCTTCTTACCCTCTGGCAATTTACTTCTGCTTTTGTTGGTGTCCACCTTACCTCATACATTCGGGCTTTGCTCCTCAGGTTATATATGCTATACCATGTTAGCTCAATTTTACCTGACTTTGCATACAGCTGCAGTCCGGCCACAAATTCGCCCGTCGCTACTCCCCTCCAGTCAGTGCCCTAATAGCGTTTTAGCAGTCTGTTAAACGGACAGCGTTACACCTCAGCATAACGCGGTGTAACGCAGTCCGTTAACGCTGCTATTAACCCTGTGTGACCAACTTTTTTTTTACTATTGATGCTGCCTATGCAGCATCAATAGTAAAAAGATCTAATGTTAAAAATAATAAAAAAATTAAAAAAATCATTAAAATAAAAAAATCATTATATTTTCACCTTCCGGCGCCTTTCCCGCTCCTCACGATGCTCTGGTCCCAATAATGCATTGCGGCAATGACCGGAGATGACGTAGCGGTCTCGCGAGACCGCTACATCATCACGTATTATTGCCGCAATGCATTTTTGGGACCGGAGTGTCGCGAGGAGCATCTCTAAATGCCTGGGCTGGATCCGGGGGCCACCGGAAGGTGAGTATATAACTATTTTTTATTTTTATTCTTTTTTTTAACAGGGATATGGTTCCCACATTGCTATATACTACGTGGGCTGTGTTAGATACTACGTGGGCTGTGTTATATACTGCATGGGCTGTGCTATATACTGCATGGCCTGTATTATATACTACATGGGCTGTGCTATATACTATGTGGGCTGTGCTATATACTACGTGGCTGGGCAATATACTACGTGGCTGTGCTATATACTACGTGGGCTGTGTTATATACTACATGGGCTGTGTTATATACTGCATGGGCTGTGCTATATACTACTATACATATTCTAGAATACCCGATGCGTTAGAATCGGGCCACCATCTAGTGCTGATTATAACACTCTTGGACATTCTAGTCTTTTGCATACATGCCTAGGGGGATATTTACAGCTAATGGTTTATGTACATTGAGACATATATTTCAAAATACCTTATTTGGAAATGTGTATTATGTAAGTATAATTGTCTTTGCATGCTATATTGGTGGCCCTATGCATACAGTCTCAGCACGTGCCTTTTTCATGCCTGGCTCATTTACCTAATTGTTGAGCTCCTATTAATATATGTCCCATATTGCTTATTTTTGGGGGGTATTGTCATTGCATCATGTTTCAATACATGTTTTTAAGTGTTTTTAATGTTTTGCATGTCTAGGTTGCCTAATACAGGTTACTATTCATATTTGCTATTGTGTCAGGTGTGCACACCATCATTTGTTTGGTCTTTTTTCTACATATTCATAACCCAATAAATAAATGAAAACAATGACGTGGAGTCTCCCAATTTTTTCATAACCAGCCAAGGTAAAGCAGACAGCTGAGGGCTGTTACTATCTGGCTGGGAAGTTCCATGGATATTTGCCCCTTTACAGTTTAAAAATACCAATCCGCAGCTGCCACAGGCACACACACCTGTGTGTTGTACTTTCTGTCAGGTGCACTTTTGTCATGGGCACCATGTGTTCAAGCAAATCTCCTTTATGTATCTGTGTGGTGACACCTGAAATTTATTTCAAGCCCTAATTGTCTCACTGTGAAAGATTGCTTGTCTGTGCCACAGCTCTGCTATTCCTCTCAATAGTGAGAAGACTCGGGCTCATATAGATGTTCATGGATCTCTGATTGCAATGCACAAAGCTTTATCCCTGTTTTTACCATTGATTGAATGCTGATAATACTGTGTAAGAGCAGAGAATTGCCATTTAGTGATAGGGCCAAGGATAGCTGAAGCCCATGAATATCAAACCACTAGGTTGTTATAGGGAATTTGTTAGCAGATTTTTGTTATGTAATCATAGAGCAGCACAATGTAGGAGCTTAAGTCCCTTATTACAGTGACTAGATGTAATAACGCATCGGGTATTCTATAATATGCATGTCCACGTAGTATATTGCCCAGCCACGTAGTATATTGCCCAGCGACGTAGTATATTGCCCAGCCACGTAGTATATTAGCCAGTTACGTAGTATATTGCCCAGCGACGTAGTATATTGCCCAGTGACGTAGTATATTGGCCAGTTACGTAGTATATTGCCCAGTCACGTAGTATATTGCCCAGTGACATAGTATAGTGGCCAGTTACGTAGTATATTGTCCAGCCACATAGTATATTGCCCAGCGGCATAGTATATTGCCCAGCCACATAGTATATTGCCCAGCCACATAGTATATTGCCCAGCCACGTAGTATATTGCCCAGCCATGTAGTATATTGCCCAGCCACGTAGTATATTGCCCAGCCACGTAGTATATTGCCCAGTAACATAGTATATTGCCCAGCCACATAGTATATTGCCTAGTAATGTAGTATATTGCCCAGTGACGAACTATATTGCCCAGCCACATAGTATATTGCCCAGCCACATAGTATATTGCCCAGCCACGTAGTACACAGCACAGAGCCATGTAGTATATTGCCCAGCCATGTAGTATGTAGTATATTGCCCAGCCACATAGTATATTGCCCAGCCACATAGTATATTGCCCAATCACGTAGTATATTGCGGGCATCATATCCCTGTTAAAAAAAAAGAATTAAAATAAAAAATAGTTATATATTCACCTTCCGGAGCCCCCGGATCCAAGCGAAGCGGTTACCGACGCTCCTCGCACGGTCCGGTCTCAAGAGTGCATTGCGGTCTCGCGAGATGATGACGTAGCGGTCTCGCGAGACCGCTACGTCATCATCACGCGAGATCGCAGCATGGACCGGTTACCGGAGCGTTGCGAGCGGGAAAGGCCTGTTGTGGATCCGAGGGGCCAACGGACGGTGAGTATATAACGATTTTTTATTTTTTTTATTATTTTTAACATTAGATATTTTTACTATTGATGCCACATAGGCCACATCAATAGTAAAACGTTGGTCACACAGGGTTAATAGCAGCGTTAACCGAGTGCGTTACACCGCGGCATAGCGTGGTCGGTTAACACTGCCATTTAACCCTGTGTGAGGGCTGACTGGAGGGGATTATGGAGGGGGCACTGACTGCGGGGAGGAAGGAGCGGCCATGTTGCCACCGGACTGTGCCCATCGCTGATTGGTTGTGGCAATGGTCGTGGGCGTTTTTCCTCAACCAATCAGCGACTTGGATTTCCATGACAGACAGAGGCCGCAACTAATGAATATCCGGGACAGACAGACGGAAGTACCCCTTAGACAATTATATAGTAGATGTGTCACTTACTGTGTTTTGCTGTGTCACTACAGAGTGTTTTTTAAGCAGGAGATAATCACTGCAAGACAAGTTTCCTTGTCCGTTCTAGTCCAACCATGCACCCAGCATTGATTAGCTACTCTGTCATTATACAATGTACTCAAAAGATCAAAAGATATGGTGTTGTCGACGTTAAATGCTTAACAACTTAAGCCTAACAACTGAGCTCTGCTAGATCTTCAGCAGAAAAAACTGTGGCTCCATCGAAACTGGTACACTCAGTAAACTAAGTGATATATCACTGGAGTCGGGGTCTCTGCCCCTTCCTTATGCTGCTGTCAGATTACCTAGCAAAAACCTGTTAAGTTGGAGGAGTGTGCACAGTGTAATGCCATAGATATGAATTTGTATTATGAGGAAAGAGGGAGACACAAGCGCAAGATAGGGTCTTATCCCACAATTAGAGTAAGCGATTTGACAGAAAACTGCTCACCTGGTATTTGGTATTCAAAGCATGGGCTGCCTCAGATCCACAAGTTGGTCACCGACTGCATAAAACGGAACTTCTTCAGGAAAGGTTTCAAAAAACCTTGAAAAGCGTAGAATAAACCACTGTCAAATTTTACTAACTTTCTGGAATCTCATCATTTGGGCAGCGTGGATGAAATCCACGTATTCCTTTGCAGAGTTCTATAGATATGAATTTAACAGATGACAGCAATGTTTCAGAATATTAATATCTCTTCATCAAGCTAGTATGTTTACAAGTTTACAAGTAACGATGGGCCCGAGATTGGGCACCTGCACTTCTTACTTTTACCATTTGAATGATTGACATTTTAAAAATGTGAAAAAGGGTTTGTCTTTGATAATGTAAGTGTAATGCCTGTAAGTGTAATGCCTGTAAGTGTAATGCACTTGTGAGATATTCATTATGTAAAATTTGTCAGTTGAATCTTTTTGGAATAGTTTGTGTCCAATTTCTTATTAAAGGGATTTCCCCTATATCATGAGATAGGTGGTAACTTCCTGATCACTGGATGTCCAGTTCTGGCACCCAGGGCTGCCACAAGGAATTTCGGGGCCCCATACTGGCAAAATTTGTTGGGCCCCCTTGAGACTCCACCCAGGCTCCACTCTAGCCCCGCCTCCACCCCTTGAACTGTCCACAGTCCCACCACTCTCTCTTGGAAAAACTCCACTTCTCACCAATCACACATTAACAGTTCCCATCACCAGATCACACATATAGCCAGCAGCTTTTGTTTTAGCCAAAAGATTTTTCTAATTAATCTGCCACCACAACAAGGCAGACTCTTTCGGCCGAGCTCTACTCTACACTATCCTATTAAAAATTTGTTAAAATATGCAATTCAATTTAGGTATATTTTTATTTATTTTTCAATTTTTAAAATGACCAATAATATCACATACAGGGGACAAATACCACGGCACCATTACCAGACACCATATTACCACCAAATAATGACCTATAATACCACATACAAGGAACAAATACTGCCACACTGTATCCAGACCACATATTACCACCACAGTGACCCAATAATATCACATACAATGGACAAATACCACCGCACCATGATCAGATACCATATTACCACCACAAAGTGACTTATAATACCACATACAAGGAACAAATACCGCCACACCATGTCAAGACCACATATTATTACTACAGTGACCAAATAATATAAAATACAAGGGACAAATATCACCACAACATGTCTAGACCACATATTACCACCACATAGTGACTGAATACTACAATACTGATCAGTAATAAAAAAAAACACAATGCTAATATCACCATAAGTGCCATTATACACAGGAGCTCTGTATATAGTTTCAGTGTACTGGTAATACTGTGATCACTGGTGACATTATATACAGGAGCTCTGTATATAGTGTTAAGGTAATACTGTGATCACTGGTGACACAGGACCGCTGTATATAGTATACAGTGTATAGTGTCAGTGTACAGGTAGCATACTGACTCACCAGTAACGTCTCTAGGTGAGGTCCTTCGTCTTTGCTTTTCATCTTCATCCAGCACAGACCACCATCACTTCTTCCAGCCAGGGCTCGTCTCTGCAGGAAATAACACCGTTATCTAGAGCACCGCATGCAGAACACATTACTTATTTTTTCCCAAATTCTAAACTATACCAAGCGAAGAAAAAAAGGCGACCGTGTCGCTCTGCACAGTAACAGGACCGCCTCACCCATTTAAAACAGTATCCTCAAAAAATAAAATAAATGCATCACTGCAGTAATAATATCCCTTAATTAGCCCCTATGGTAATAGTTAGTGATGAGCGAATATACTCGTTATTCGAGATTTCCTGAGCATGCTCGGGTGACCTCCAAGTATTTGTAAGTGCTCGGAGATTTAGTTTTCATTGCTGCAGCTGAATGATTTGCAGCTACTAGCCAGCATAAGTACATGTGGGGGTTGCCTGGTTGCTAGGGAATCCACACACGTAATCAAACTGGCTAACAGATGTAAATCATTCAGCTGTGGCGATGAAAACTAAATCTCCGAGCACTTACAAATGCTCGCAGGTCACCCGAGTGTGCTCGGGAAATCTCGAGTGACAAGTGTATTCGTTCATCACTAGTAATAATATCCCCCACACTGGCCCCCGTGTGCCTCATTCCTGGCTCCTGATCTCCCATCCTGGCCCCATTTGTTGTCCCATCCTACCCCATCTGTCCCATAATCCTGCCATATCTGCCCCATGATCCTGCCTCATCTGTCTCCATTGTATCCATTCTGCCCCATAATCCTGCCCCATCTGTCTCCATCGTGCCCCATGATCCCACCCTATTTGTTTCCATCCTGCCCCATAATCCTGCACCATGTCTCCATCCTGCCCCATATTCCTGCCCCATTTGTCTCCATCCTGCACCATATCTCCATCCTTCCCCCTGTATCAATCCTGCTCCTGTGTCTCCATCCTACCTCTGTTTCTCCATCCTGCCCCCGTGTCTCCATCTTGCCCCGTGTCTCCATTCTGCCCCTTTCGCCATCCTGCCTCTGTGTCTCCATTCTGCCCCTTGTCTCCATTCTGCCCCCTGTCTCCCATCCTGCCTATGTGTTTCCCATCCTGCCTACATGTCTCCAGACTGCGCCTTTTCTCCATTCTTCCCCTTGTCTCCATCCTGCCCCATATTCCTGCCTCATTTGTCTCCATCCTGCACCATGTCTCCATCCTGCCCCCTGTCTCCATCCTGCCCCCTTGTCTCCATTCTACCCCGTGTCTCCATTCTGCCCCCAGTCTCCCATCCTACCCCCGTGTCTCCCAGCCTGTCCCGTGTCTCCAATCCTGTTCCCTGTCTCCAATCTGCCCGTCTCCATTCCGCCCCCTGTCTCCCATCCTGCCTCCGTGTCTCCAGCCTGCCTCCGTGTCTCCATTCTGCCCCAGGTAGACACAAAAAAATCCTTTCTCCTTTCCTGGCCGCGCTCCTGCAGCGATGATCCCTCCAGGCGTTTCAAGCGCACACTCGCTGACGAATGACAATGAAGTCATACGCCGGCGATGTGCACCCTCCAATTGGCTGGCGGATTTAACTATTGCTGTGCGGGCCCGCACGGTAATAGAGTAACTGAACCGACGTCTCGGACACAGGTTCAGTTACAGCAGCAGAATCCTGCCGCTGGGGCCCAATCAGCAGAAGAGATGGGGCCCGATGCAGGCCTTCTCTGCTGCTCGGGCCCCATACACCAGTCAGGGCCTGATACCTTCAGCTGCTGATCCAAGGGGTCAGGTTCGCTGACACTGATTAGGGCTACATTCAGACAAACCACTGTAGAATACTGAATCAGGGACTGGTTGCACAGGGACCAAGGGATAATGTTCAGGCACTGGCCGCACTGGGACCAATGGACTTCGGGAACAGTACTGACTACACCAGGACAAGGGAACTATATTTTCAGAACAGGCTGTATCAGGACCAGGGGCCTCACAACTCTCTAGTAGAAGAAACTACACACTAATGAATATTGTTGCTTTGGCCAGCCGTACTGCAGGTATATTTTACTATGCTGCCCCTTTAAGAACTGGAGAACACACGCACGCACACTAGGCGTGCTGCCAGGAAGTGCGGTGTGCACAAGTAGGAGACATGCCAGCAGAAGGGGACCACGAAGCAGGGGTGGAGCAGTGAATATGCCAGCATCCTTGCACGGAGGGGAAATGGGAACCTTGCATGGCTGCTGGAAATAGTCTTTCAATCACGCTTTCCTCTGTATCAAAAGTCCGCTTCCTCTGAGTAACCCTTGACTCTGCCCTGTACTTCAAACCACATATCCAAGCGCGTACCTCCTCCTGCTGCATCCAACTCAAAACTATATATCCAAAATCTGGCCTTTCCTCAACCATGAATCTACTAAAATGTTAGTGCATGCCCTCATCATCTTCCATCTTGACTATTGCAATAGCCTCCTCTGTGGCCTCCTGCTAACAGTTTCAACCTATCCAGTCCATCCTTAGCTCTGTTGCCAAATTAATCCACCTGTAATGTTGCTGCTCCTCTGGCTCTCCGCTCTGCCAATCTCTACATTAGCTCCCAGTTAGCCAACGAATCCAGTTCAATCTGCTAACATTGACCTACAAAGTTGTCCATAATCCGTCTCCTCTATATATTTTCAAACTAATCTTCCAATAGATTCTTACATGTAATCTCCAGTCTTCCCAAGACTTTCTACTCTCCTCCATACTCGTACGTTCCTTACCCAATTGCATGCAAAACTTCTCCCCAGTAACCCCCATCCTCAGGAATTTCCTACCCCAACACTTCTGATTATCCACCACATATGGAACTTTCTGATGGAACTTGAAAACCCATCTCTTCAAGAAAGCTTACAGCCTGCAATGACCCTGCAGCCACCTCACCACCACCACCGGAGCTGCTGCAAACCCCCAACCCACTGTCTCCGTCCCCATTACCATGTAGATTGTAAACTCATGTGGGCAGGGCCCTCTCCCCTCTGTCCCAGTCTATTATTTATATTTTGCTTGTTAACCCCTTTTCATGTACAGCACCATGTAATCTATGGTGCTCTAAAAACTAATAATGATAATGGAGCAGAGGCCGAGCATGCGCTTATCTGCTCCATTCATTCTTAATGACCGTGCTGGAGACATCCAGACTATGAATAGGGATAATGTCTAATCTTGGTACAAACTCTTTAAGTGCGCTGCTTTAAGACAAGAGACACAATATATAAACAGGTAAACTTGTGTTCAAAGAGAATTGTGGAAGCATAAAGCAATTTATTCTGTGAATCATCATTTATTCTGATCATCGCTTACCGTTGCCGGCAAAAGAATTTATTGACTTCTTGCCATTTCCTATAATGACCATCTGTTAAGAAATGTCCAATATTTCCAATAAATGTTCTGGCCTCTGCATCAGATTTCTGTCAGATGTAATCATTTTGCTACCATAGACACATAGATTATTGGCAAAAATGCTTGTTAAGACTTGTGTTAGGAGAATTAAATCATTCACATAAGAGTTATGGTAAATGGCAAGTGTGAAAAAATAATGAATATATCTCTGTAATGACCAGTGATAAAAGAAGTGACAAATATCAAAGGAATTGTAGCTCAACATAATGAATATCAGTTTTGTCTAATAAGGTCATTAATTCAAGCTAAATAGTGAGTATTCGGGCTCTCTCACAGTGGCGAGTAGCATCCGATGATTCTCTCATGCAAGAGAATTGGATGCTATCTACAAATACCCCTCCTCTCAAACTCTGCTGTGAGCGTGATCCGAGTGTCATTTTACTGTGATCCAAGTCTCTCACATGCGCATGAAGTGCAGAAAAGATGGAGAAAAGTGGTTGTCCGATCTAAATTGATATTCATTGTTATGCATACTCCTATCCAGAACCTGACCAGTGGGCGCGACCTCGCCGCATACAATTGTATTGAGCCCACTAGTCCGGTTCTACATAACGTATAAATCCCAGCCGTTCTCAGGTCAGAAACCGGCTAATCCTCGCAGAGCACAGTGAAGAAGCACGTGATACGGCCGTTGTCCACCACAGAACCAACTACCCTGCTTGCATAATTTTAATCTTGATGTATTTAATGAACAAGATTTTTTTTACTGGAAATCAAAGTGCCATCCCTTCACTTTTTCTCCTGAGAAAGGCTCATTGTAGCCGAAACATCGCTGCCATACCACCACGGCTATAAAAAGTCCCCTCTGTATTTTGGTAAATACTGGAGTGCTGCCTTTTTTTCCATTTTTATATTCAGTTGCGAGGAAGGGATTCCATGCTTGAGAGGCTTTGCACCCGGAGTTTTGCTGTATGTGTGCTGTACCAACTTGTGTGTATTTATATATATAATATATATACAGTACAGACCAAAAGTTTGGACACACCTTCTCATTTAAAGATTTTTCTATAAAAATTGTAAATTCGCACTGAAGGCATCAAAACTATGAATTAATACATGTGGAATCATATACTTAACAAAAAAGTGTGAAACAACTGAAAATATGTCTTGTATTCTAGGTTCGTCAAAGTAGCCACCTTTTGCTTTGATGACTGCTTTGCACACTCTTGGCATTCTCTTGATGAGCTTCAAGAGGTAGTCACCGGAAATGGTTTTCACTTCACAGGTGTGCCCTGTCAGGTTTAAAAAGTGGGATTTCTTGCCTTATAAATGGGGTTGGGACCATCAGTTGTGTTGAGCAGAAGTCTGGTGGATACACAGCTGATAGTCCTACTGAATAGACTGTTAGCTGCTTTTTGCTTGCAATAATACAAATTCTAAGTAAAGAAAAATGAGTGCCCGTCATTACTCTAAGAAATGAAGGTCAGTCAGTCCGAAAAATTGGGAAAACTTTGAAAGTGTCCCCAAGTGCATTTGCCAAAACCAGCAAGTGCTACAAAGAAACTGGCTCACATGAGGACCGCCCCAGGAAAGGAAGACCAAGAGTCACCTTTGCTTCTGAGGTTAAGTTTATTCGAGTCACCAGCCTCAGAAATCCCAGGTTAACAGCAGCTCAAATTAGAGACCAGGTCAATGCCACACAGAGTTCTAGCAGCAGACACATCTCTACAACAACTGTTAAGAGGAGACTTTGTGCAGCAGGCCTTCATGGTAAAATAGCTGCTAGGAAACCACTGCTAAGGACAGGCAACAAGCAGAAGAGACTTGTTTGGGCTAAAGAACACAAGGAATAGACATAAGACCTGTGGATATCTGTGCTTTGGCCTGATGAGTCCAAATTTGAGATCTTTTAGTTCCATGTTGTGAATTTGCTTTTTGCTCCCTCTAGTGGTTACTAGTTTTTTGACTCTGGTTTTTCTGTCATTCCTTTTATCCGCACCTGGGTCGTTAGTTAGGGGTGTTGCTATATAAGCTCCCTAGACCTTCAGTTCAATGCCTGGCAACGTAGTTATCAGAGCTAGTCTGCTGTGCTCTTGTCTACTGATCCTGGTTCCAGTTATATCAGCTAAGTCTGCCTTTTGCTTTTTGCTATTTGTTTTGGTTTTGTATTTTTGTCCAGCTTGTTCCAAATCTATATCCTGACCTTTGCTGGAAGCTCTAGGGGGCTGGTGTTCTCCCCCCGGACCGTTAGACGGTTCGGGGGTTCTTGAATTTCCAGTGTGGATTTTGATAGGGTTTTTGTTGACCATATAAGTTACCTTTCTTTATTCTGCTATCAGTAAGCGGGCCTCTCTGTGCTAAACCTGGTTCATTTCTGTGTTTGTCATTTCCTCTTACCTCACCGTTATTATTTGTGGGGGGCTTCTATCCAGCTTTGGGGTCCCCTTCTCTGGAGGCAAGAAAGGTCTTTTGTTTTCCTCTACTAGGGGTAGCTAGATTCTCCGGCTGGAGCGTGTCATCTAGAATCAACGTAGGAATGATCCCCGGCTACTTCTAGTGTTGGCGTTAGGAGTAGATATATGGTCAACCCAGTTACCACTGCCCTATGAGCTGGATTTTTGTATTCTGCAGACTTCCACGTACCTCTGAGACCCTCGCCATTGGGGTCATAACAGTTTGCCAGGCCAGTATTAAATGTTTAATGCGTTGCAGAAGAGGGATTATAAGAAAGAAGATTCTGAGTTTTTTTTTTTTTTTCTTTCTTCTTCCCCTTTACCTCAGAGTGGCTATGCTTGCTGCAGACATGAATGTCCAGACCTTGATTACAAGTGTGGACCAGCTGGCTACTCGTGTGCAGGGCATACAAGACTATGTTATCAGAAATCCTAGGTCAGAACCTAAAATACCGATTCCTGAACTGTTTTCCGGAGACAGGTTTAAGTTTAGGAATTTTGTGAATAATTGTAAATTGTTTTTGTCCCTGAGACCCTGTTCATCTGGAGACTCTGCTCAGCAAGTAAAAATAGTTATTTCGTTCTTACGGGGCGACCCTCAGGATTGGGCTTTTTCGCTGGCGCCAGGAGATCCGGCATTGGCTGATATTGATGCGTTTTTTCTGGCGCTCGGTTTACTTTATGAGGAACCCAATCTTGAGATTCAGGCAGAAAAGGCCTTGCTGGCTATGTCTCAGGGGCAGGACGAGGCTGAAGTGTATTGCCAAAAATTTCGGAAATGGTCCGTGCTGACACATTGGAACGAGTGTGCACTGGCCGCTAATTTTAGAAATGGCCTATCTGAAGCCATTAAGAATGTTATGGTGGGTTTTCCCATTCCCACAGGTCTCAATGATACTATGGCACTGGCTATTCAAATTGACCGGCGGTTGCGGGAGCGCAAAACCGCAAATTCCCTCATGGTGTTGTCTGAACAGACACCTAATTCGGTGCAATGTGATAGAAAAACCGCAAATTCCCTCATGGTGTTGTCTGAACAGACACCTGATTTAATGCAATGTGATAGAATCCTGACTAGAAATGAGCGGAAAATTCATAGACGCCGGAATGGCTTGTGCTACTACTGTGGTGATTCTACACATGTTATCTCAGCATGCTCTAAACGTATAGCTAAGGTTGTTAGTCCTGTCACCGTTGGTAATTTGCAACCTAAATTTATTCTGTCTGTAACTTTGATTTGCTCACTGTCGTCTTATCCTGTCATGGCGTTTGTAGATTCAGGTGCTGCCCTGAGTCTTATGGATCTGTCATTTGCTAAGCGCTGTGGTTTTACTCTTGAACCATTAGAAAATCCTATTCCTCTTAGGGGTATTGATGCTACGCCATTGGCAGCAAATAAACCGCAGTATTGGACACAGGTTATCATGTGCATGACTCCTGAACACCGCGAGGTGATACGTTTCCTGGTTTTACATAAAATGCATGATTTGGTTGTTTTAGGGCTGCCATGGTTACAGACCCATAATCCAGTCCTGGACTGGAAGGCTATGTCAGTCTCAAGTTGGGGCTGTCGTGGTATTCATGGGGATTCCCTGCCTGTGTCTATTGCTTCTTCTACGCCTTCGGAAGTTCCGGAGTATTTGTCTGATTATCAGGATGTCTTCAGTGAGTCTGAGTCCAGTGCACTGCCTCCTCATAGGGACTGTGACTGTGCTATAGATTTGATCCCAGGCAGTAAGTTTCCTAAGGGAAGACTGTTTAATCTGTCGGTACCTGAACATACCACTATGCGTTCATATATCAAGGAGTCTCTGGAGAAAGGACAAATTCGTCCGTCTTCTTCCCCCCTTGGTGCGGGATTCTTTTTTGTGGCAAAAAAGGACGGATCTTTGAGACCTTGTATTGATTATCGGCTTTTAAATAAGATCACTGTCAAATTTCAGTATCCTTTACCGCTGTTGTCTGACTTGTTTGCCCGGATTAAAGGTGCCAAGTGGTTCACCAAGATAGACCTTCGTGGTGCGTACAACCTTGTGCGCATTAAGCAAGGTGATGAATGGAAAACCGCATTCAATACGCCCGAAGGTCATTTTGAGTACTTGGTGATGCCTTTTGGGCTCTCCAATGCGCCTTCAGTTTTTCAGTCCTTTATGCATGACATTTTCCGGAAGTATCTGGATAAATTTTTGATTGTTTATCTGGATGATATTTTGGTTTTTTCTGATGATTGGGATTCGCATGTGGAGCAGGTCAGGTTGGTCTTTAAAATTTTGCGTGAAAATTCTTTGTTTGTCAAGGGCTCAAAGTGTCTCTTTGGTGTACAGAAGGTTCCCTTTTTGGGGTTCATTTTTTCCCCTTCTGCTGTGGAGATGGACCCAGTCAAGGTCCGAGCTATTCTTGATTGGACTCAGCCCTCGTCGGTTAAGAGTCTTCAGAAGTTCTTGGGTTTCGCTAACTTCTACCGTCGTTTTATCGCTAATTTTTCTAGCATTGTGAAACCGTTGACGGATATGACCAAGAAGGGCTCCGATGTAGCTAACTGGGCTCCTGCTGCCGTGGAGGCTTTCCAGGAGTTGAAGCGCCGGTTTACTTCGGCGCCTGTTTTGTGCCAGCCCGATGTCTCACTTCCCTTTCAGGTTGAGGTGGATGCTTCAGAGATTGGAGCAGGGGCCGTTTTGTCGCAGAGAGGCCCTGGTTGCTCTGTTATGAAACCTTGTGCCTTTTTCTCCAGGAAGTTTTCGCCTGCCGAGCGAAATTATGATGTGGGCAATCGGGAGTTGTTGGCCATGAAATGGGCATTTGAGGAGTGGCGTCATTGGCTCGAGGGTGCTAAGCATCGTGTGGTGGTCTTGACTGATCACAAAAATCTGATGTATCTCGAGTCTGCTAAACGCCTTAATCCGAGACAGGCCCGCTGGTCATTGTTTTTCTCCCGCTTTGATTTTGTTGTCTCGTATTTACCAGGTTCAAAGAATGTGAAGGCCGATGCTCTTTCTAGGAGCTTTGTGCCTGATGCTCCTGGAGTCGCTGATCCTGTTGGTATTCTTAAAGATGGAGTTATCTTGTCAGCTATTTCTCCGGATCTGCGACGTGTGTTGCAGAGATTTCAGGCTGATAGGCCTGAGTCTTGTCCACCTGACAGACTGTTTGTCCCGGATAAATGGACCAGCAGAGTCATTTCCGAGGTTCATTCCTCGGTGTTGGCAGGTCACCCGGGAATTTTTGGCACCAGAGATCTGGTGGCCAGGTCCTTTTGGTGGCCTTCCTTGTCAAGGGATGTGCGGTCATTTGTGCAGTCCTGTGGGACTTGTGCTCGAGCTAAGCCTTGCTGTTCTCGTGCCAGCGGTTTGCTCTTGCCCTTGCCTGTCCCGAAGAGACCTTGGACACATATCTCCATGGATTTCATTTCTGATCTTCCGCTATCTCAGGGCATGTCCGTTATCTGGGTGATATGTGATCGCTTCTCCAAGATGGTCCATTTGGTTCCTTTGCCTAAGCTGCCTTCCTCTTCCGATCTGGTTCCTGTGTTTTTCCAGAACGTGGTTCGTTTGCACGGCATCCCTGAGAATATTGTGTCAGACAGAGGATCCCAGTTCGTTTCTAGGTTCTGGCGATCCTTTTGTAGTAGGATGGGCATTGATTTGTCGTTTTCATCTGCTTTCCATCCTCAGACTAATGGACAGACGGAGCGAACCAATCAGACTTTGGAGGCTTATTTGAGGTGTTTTGTCTCTGCTGATCAGGACGATTGGGTGACATTCTTGCCGTTGGCTGAGTTTGCCCTTAATAATCGGGCTAGTTCCGCCACCTTGGTTTCGCCTTTTTTCTGCAACTCTGGTTTCCATCCTCGCTTTTCTTCGGGTCATGTGGAGCCTTCTGACTGTCCTGGGGTGGATTCTGTGGTAGATAGGTTGCAGCGGATCTGGAATCATGTGGTGGACAACTTGAAGTTGTCACAGGAGAGGGCTCAGCGCTTTGCCAACCGCCGCCGCGGTGTGGGTCCCCGACTACGCGTTGGGGATTTGGTATGGCTTTCTTCCCGCTTTGTTCCTATGAAGGTCTCCTCTCCCAAATTTAAACCTCGTTTTATTGGGCCTTACAAGATATTGGAAATCCTTAATCCTGTATCTTTTCGTCTGGATCTTCCTGTGTCGTTTGCTATTCACAATGTATTTCATAGGTCCTTGTTGCGGCGGTACATTGTGCCTGTAGTTCCTTCTGCTGAGCCTCCTGCTCCGGTGTTGGTTGAGGGCGAGTTGGTGTACGTGGTGGAGAAGATCTTGGATTCTCGCCTCTCCAGGCGGAGGCTTCAGTACCTGGTCAAGTGGAAGGGCTATGGTCAGGAGGATAATTCCTGGGTGGTCGCCTCTGATGTTCATGCGGCCGATTTAGTTCGTGCCTTTCATGCCGCTCATCCTGATCGCCCTGGTGGTCGTGGTGAGGGTTCGGTGACCCCTCACTAAGGGGGGGGTACTGTTGTGAATTTGCTTTTTGCTCCCTCTAGTGGTTACTAGTTTTTTGACTCTGGTTTTTCTGTCATTCCTTTTATCCGCACCTGGGTCGTTAGTTAGGGGTGTTGCTATATAAGCTCCCTAGACCTTCAGTTCAATGCCTGGCAACGTAGTTATCAGAGCTAGTCTGCTGTGCTCTTGTCTACTGATCCTGGTTCCAGTTATATCAGCTAAGTCTGCCTTTTGCTTTTTGCTATTTGTTTTGGTTTTGTATTTTTGTCCAGCTTGTTCCAAATCTATATCCTGACCTTTGCTGGAAGCTCTAGGGGGCTGGTGTTCTCCCCCCGGACCGTTAGACGGTTCGGGGGTTCTTGAATTTCCAGTGTGGATTTTGATAGGGTTTTTGTTGACCATATAAGTTACCTTTCTTTATTCTGCTATCAGTAAGCGGGCCTCTCTGTGCTAAACCTGGTTCATTTCTGTGTTTGTCATTTCCTCTTACCTCACCGTTATTATTTGTGGGGGGCTTCTATCCAGCTTTGGGGTCCCCTTCTCTGGAGGCAAGAAAGGTCTTTTGTTTTCCTCTACTAGGGGTAGCTAGATTCTCCGGCTGGAGCGTGTCATCTAGAATCAACGTAGGAATGATCCCCGGCTACTTCTAGTGTTGGCGTTAGGAGTAGATATATGGTCAACCCAGTTACCACTGCCCTATGAGCTGGATTTTTGTATTCTGCAGACTTCCACGTACCTCTGAGACCCTCGCCATTGGGGTCATAACAGTTCCAACTACCATGTCTTTGTACGACGCAGAAAAGGTGAATGGATGGACTCTACATGCCTGGTTCCTGTTGTGAACTCTGTTTCCGGGCTCCCTCCTGTGGTCGTGAGTGGTACTGTGTGAGTTCTCTCTTTGGGCTCCTCCTGGTGGCTCTTTTTGTTAGTTTGCAGGTTTCTGGCTCGGATCAGCTGTCTCGTCATCTGCTAGTCAGGTTTCCTATTTAAACCACCTGGTCCTTCATTCCTTGCCTGTTGCCGTTGTATTCAGTGCTATTCTGATTGCTCCTGTCTACATCCGTTATCAGTCTCTCAAGAGAAGCTAAGTTTTGTTTGCTTATTTTTGCTCATCTGTGTTTAAGTTGTCTCCTAGTATATGATGAGTTTTGTCCAGCTTGCTAATATGTGATTTCCTTGCTTGCTGGTGCTCTGGGGTGCTGAGTTGCTCCCCCCACATCGTTAGTTGGTGTGGGGGTTCTCGCATTCTCTGCGTGGATATTTTTGCATAGGGTTTTTTACTGACCGCACAGATCCCTAGCTATTTTCTGCTATCTAGTGTTAGCGGGCCTCATTTGCTCAACCTGTTTCATCTCTGCGTTTGTCTTTTCCTCTTAACTCACCGTTATTATTTGTGGGGGGCTTCTATATCTCTGGGGGTATTTCTCTGAGGCAAGTGAGGTCTTTACTTTCTCTTTAGGGGTAGTCAGTTTCTCAGGCCGTGAAGAGACGTCTAGGATTTCAGGAAACGTTCCACGGCTGCCTATAGTGTTTGCGGTTAGGATCAGGTTTGCGGTCAGTCCAGTTACCACATCCCCAGAGCTCGTCCTATTATCTTCTACTTAGCTGGTTAGATTTGTGATCCTCAGCCACTAGGATCATAACAGTGCAACAGGCCTAAAAGTGTTTAATGCATCGCAGAAGTGGGATAAGAGAAGTCCTGGGTACAATTTTTTTTTCCCTCTCCCTTTGCTGCAGTCTGTCCAGCTTCTCTCATCCCCTTAATCTCTGGGTGGCTTTGAGTTCAGCTGCAGACATGGATATTCAGAGTCTGACTTCTAGTGTGGGTCATCTTGCTGAAAGGGTGCAAAACATTCAGGATTTTATTGTTCACAGTCCTATGTCTGAGCCAAATGTACCTATTCCTGAGTTGTTTTCTGTTGATAGATCTAGGTTTCTGAATTTTAAGAATAATTGTAAATTATTTCTTTCTTTGAGACCTCGTTCCTCTGGTGATTCCGCTCAGCAAGTTAGAATTGTTATCTTCCTGTTACGTGGCGACCCTCAAGATTGGGCCTTCTCCCTGGCGCCAGGAGATCCTGCATTGCTGAATGTGGATGCGTTTTTTCTGGCGCTTGGATTGCTTTATGAGGAACCTAATCTTGAGAACCAGGCAGAAAAGGCCTTGCTGGCTCTCTCTCAGGGTCAGGAGGAAGCTGAGGTGTATTGTCAAAAATTTCGGAAATGGTCGGTGCTTACTCAATGGAATGAGTGTGCCCTGGCTGCAAATTTCAGAGAAGGTCTTTCCGAAGCCATTAAGAATGTTATGGTGGGGTTCCCCATGCCTGCGAGTCTGAATGAGTCAATGGCTTTGGCCATTCAGATTGATCGGCGTTTGCGGGAGCGCAAACCTGCGCACCATCTGGCGGTGTTTTCTGAACAGAAACCTGAGTCTATGCAATGTGATAGGACTCTGACCAGAATTGAACGGCAAAATCATAGACGTCAGAATGGGTTGTGCTTTTACTGTGGTGATTCAGCTCATGTTATCTCAGCATGCCCTAAGCGTACAAAAAACTTCGCTAAATCTGTCACCATTGGTACTGTACAGCCTAAATTCATTTTGTCTGTTACTTTGATTTGCTCTCTGTCATCCTACTCAGTTATGGCTTTTGTAGATTCAGGTGCCGCGCTGAATCTGATGGATTTGTCATTTGCCAAGCGCTGTGGTTTTATTCCTGAGCCATTACAGTTCCCTATTCCATTGAAGGGAATTGATGCTACACCATTGGCCAAGAATAAACCTCAATACTGGACTCAGGTGACCATGTGTATGACTCCTGCACATCAAGAGGTGATTCGCTTTCTTGTGTTATATAATTTGCATGACGTTGTCGTGTTGGGTCTGCCATGGTTGCAGGCTCATAATCCAGTCCTGGATTGGAAAGCAATGTCTGTGTTGAGTTGGGGTTGCCAGGGAATTCATGGCGATGCTCCATTGGTATCAATTGCTTCCTCTACTCCTTCTGAAGTCCCTGAGTTTTTGTCGGACTACCAGGATGTATTTGATGAGCCCAAATCCAGTGCCCTACCTCCTCATAGGGATTGTGATTGTGCTATAAATTTCATTCCTGGTAGTAAGTTCCCTAAGGGACGACTGTTTAATTTGTCTGTACCAGAGCATGCCGCTATGCGGAGCTATGTAAAAGAGTCTTTGGAGAAGGGACATATTCGCCCCTCCTCGTCCCCTCTTGGTGCGGGATTCTTTTTTGTGGCCAAGAAGGATGGTTCGTTGAGACCCTGTATAGATTATCGCCTTCTAAATAAAATCACGGTCAAATTCCAGTATCCCTTACCATTGTTGTCTGATCTGTTTGCTCGGATTAGGGGGTCTAGTTGGTTCACCAAGATAGATCTTCGTGGTGCGTATAATCTTGTGCGTATAAAACAGGGCGATGAATGGAAAACAGCATTTAATACGCCCGAAGGCCATTTTGAGTACTTGGTGATGCCTTTTGGACTTTCTAATGCCCCTTCTGTGTTTCAGTCCTTCATGCACGATATCTTCCGAGAATATCTGGATAAATTTATGATTGTGTATCTGGATGATATTTTGGTCTTTTCAGATGATTGGGAATCCCATGTGAAGCAGGTCAGGATGGTATTTCAGGTCCTGCGTGCCAATGCCTTATTAGTGAAGGGTTCCAAATGTCTCTTCGGAGTCCAGAAAGTTTCCTTTTTGGGCTTTATTTTTTCTCCTTCTTCTATTGAGATGGACCCAGTCAAGGTCCAGGCTATTCATGATTGGACCCAACCTACATCGGTTAAGAGTCTTCAGAAGTTCTTGGGTTTTGCTAATTTTTACCGTCGCTTCACATTGCTAATTTTTCTGGTGTGGTTAAACCTTTGACGGATTTGACCAAGAAGGGTTCTGATGTGACTAACTGGTCTCCTGCGGCAGTTGAGGCCTTTCAGGAGCTGAAGCGCCGGTTTTCTTCGGCTCCAGTTTTATGTCAGCCAGATGTCTCTCTTCCCTTCCAGGTCGAGGTTGATGCTTCTGAAATTGGAGCATGGGCTGTTTTGTCACAGAGAAGCTCTGATTGCTCTGTGATGAAGCCATGTGCCTTCTTTTCAAGAAAATTTTCGCCAGCTGAGCGAAATTATGATGTTGGTAATTGGGAGTTGTTGGCAATGAAGTGGGCATTTGAGGAGTGGCGACACTGGCTAGAGGGAGCTAAGCATCGTGTGGTGGTCTTGACTGATCATAAAAATTTGATTTATCTTGAGTCGGCCAAGCGGTTGAATCCTAGACAGGCTCGTTGGTCGTTGTTTTTCTCACGTTTCGATTTCGTGGTCTCGTACCTTCCTGGTTCGAAGAACGTGAAGGCTGATGCTCTTTCTAGGAGTTTTGTGCCTGACTCCCCTGGAGTTTCTGAGCCGGCTGGTATCCTCAAAGAGGGGGTAATTTTGTCTGCCATTTCCCCAGATTTGCGACGGGTGTTACAGGAATTTCAGGCGGATAGACCTGACCGTTGTCCATCAGAGAGACTGTTTGTCCCAGATAGATGGACCAGCAGAGTTATTTCCGAGGTCCATTCTTCAGTGTTGGCGGGTCATCCTGGGATTTTTGGTACCAGAGATTTGGTGGCTAGATCCTTCTGGTGGCCTTCTTTGTCGCGGGATGTGCGTTCCTTTGTGCAGTCCTGTGGGATTTGTGCTCGGGCTAAGCCTTGCTGTTCTCGTGCCAGTGGTTTGCTTTTGCCTTTGCCGGTTCCTAAGAGGCCTTGGACACATATTTCCATGGATTTTATTTCGGATCTTCCGGTCTCTCAGAGAATGTCTGTCATCTGGGTGGTTTGTGATCGTTTTTCTAAAATGGTCCATTTGGTGCCCTTGCCTAAGTTGCCTTCTTCTTCCGATTTGGTTCCGTTATTTTTTCAGAATGTGGTTCGTCTGCACGGCATCCCTGAAAACATTGTGTCTGACAGAGGATCCCAGTTTGTGTCCAGATTTTGGCGGTCCTTTTGTGCTCAGATGGGCATTGATTTGTCTTTTTCGTCGGCCTTCCATCCTCAGACGAATGGCCAAACCGAGCGAACTAACCAGACCTTGGAAACTTATTTGAGATGTTTTGTTTCTGCTGACCAGGATGATTGGGTGACTTTTTTGCCATTGGCCGAGTTTGCCCTTAATAATCGGGCTAGTTCGGCTACTTTGGTTTCGCCTTTTTTTTGTAATTCTGGTTTTCATCCTCGTTTTTCCTCGGGTCAGGTTGAGTCTTCTGACTGTCCTGGGGTGGATTCTGTGGTGGATAGGTTGCAGCAGATTTGGAACCATGTGGTGGACAATTTGACGTTGTCACAAGAGAAGGCTCAGCGCTTTGCTAATCGTCGTCGCTGTGTGGGTCCCCGACTTCGTGTTGGGGATTTGGTGTGGTTGTCTTCTCGTTATGTTCCTATGAAGGTTTCTTCTCCTAAGTTTAAACCTCATTTTATCGGTCCTTATAAAATTTTGGAAATCCTCAACCCTGTGTCATTTTGTTTGGACCTCCCGGCATCGTTTACCATCCATAATGTGTTCCATAGGTCTTTGTTGCAGAGGTATGTGGTGCCTGTGGTTCCTTCCGTTGAGCCTCCTGCTCCGGTGCTGGTTGAGGGAGAATTGGAATACGTGGTGGAGAAGATCTTGGATTCTCGTATTTCAAGACAGAGGCTTCAGTTTTTGGTTAAGTGGAAGGGCTATGGTCAGGAGGATAATTCCTGGTTTGTCGCCTCTGATGTTCATGCGGCCGATTTGGTTCGTGCCTTCCATGTGGCTCACCCTGATCGCCCTGGCGGTTCTGGTGAGGGTTCGGTGACCCCTCCTCAAGGGGGGGGTACTGTTGTGAACTCTGTTTCCGGGCTCCCTCCTGTGGTCGTGAGTGGTACTGTGTGAGTTCTCTCTTTGGGCTCCTCCTGGTGGCTCTTTTTGTTAGTTTGCAGGTTTCTGGCTCGGATCAGCTGTCTCGTCATCTGCTAGTCAGGTTTCCTATTTAAACCACCTGGTCCTTCATTCCTTGCCTGTTGCCGTTGTATTCAGTGCTATTCTGATTGCTCCTGTCTACATCCGTTATCAGTCTCTCAAGAGAAGCTAAGTTTTGTTTGCTTATTTTTGCTCATCTGTGTTTAAGTTGTCTCCTAGTATATAATGAGTTTTGTCCAGCTTGCTAATATGTGATTTCCTTGCTTGCTGGTGCTCTGGGGTGCTGAATTGCTCCCCCCACATGGTTAGTTGGTGTGGGGGTTCTCGCATTCTCTGCGTGGATATTTTTGCATAGGGTTTTTTACTGACCGCACAGATCCCTAGCTATTTTCTGCTATCTAGTGTTAGCGGGCCTCATTTGCTCAACCTGTTTCATCTTTGCGTTTGTCTTTTCCTCTTAACTCACCGTTATTATTTGTGGGGGGGTTTTATATCTCTGGGGGTATTTCTCTGAGGCAAGTGAGGTCTTTACTTTCTCTTTAGGGGTAGTCAGTTTCTCAGGCCGTGAAGAGACGTCTAGGATTTCAGGAAACGTTCCACGGCTGCCTATAGTGTTTGCGGTTAGGATCAGGTTTGCGGTCAGTCCAGTTACCACATCCCCAGAGCTCGTCCTATTATCTTCTACTTAGCTGGTTAGATTTGTGATCCTCAGCCACTAGGATCATAACAGGTTCCCACCGTGAAGCATGGAGGAGGAAGTGTGATGGTATGGGGGTGCTTTGCTGGTGACACTGTTGGGGATTTATTCAAAATTGAAGGCATACTGAACCAGCATGGCTACCACAGCATCTTGCAGCGGCATGCTATTCCATCCGGTTTGCGTTTAGTTAGACCATTATTTATTTTTCAACATGACAATGATCCCAAAGAAACCTCCAGGCTGTGTAAGGGCTATTTGACCAAGAAGGAGAGTGATGAGTGCTGCGCCAGATGACCTGGCCTCCACAGTCACCAGACCTGAACCCAATCGAGATGGTTTGGGGTGAGCTGGACCCGCAGAGTGAAGGCAAAAGGGCCAACAAGTGCTAAGCATCTCTGGGAACTCCTTCAAGATTGTTGGAAGACCATTTCCGGTGACTACCTTTTGAAGCTCATCAAGAGAATGCCAAGAGTGTGCAATGCAGTCATCAAAGCAAAAGGTGGCTACTCTGAAGAACCTAGAATATAAGACATATTTTCAGTTGTTTCACACTTTTTTGTTAAGTATATAATTCCATATGTGTTAATTCATAATTTTGATGCCTACAGTGTGAATTTACAATTTTCATAGTCATGACAATACAGGAAAATCTTTAAATGAGAAGGTGTGTCCAAACTTTTCGTCAGTACTGTATATATATATATACAGTGGGGCAAAAAAGTATTTAGTCAGTCAGCAATAGTGCAAGTTCCACCACTTAAAAAGATGAGAGGCGTCTGTAATTTACATCATAGGTAGACCTCAACTATGGGAGACAAACTGAGAAAAAAAAATCCAGAAAATCACATTGTCTGTTTTTTTATCATTTTATTTGCATATTATGGTGGAAAATAAGTATTTGGTCAAACAAACAATCAAGATTTCTGGCTCTCACAGACCTGTAACTTCTTCTTTAAGAGTCTCCTCTTTCCTCCACTCATTACATGTAGTAATGGCACCTGTTTAAACTTGTTATCAGTATAAAAAGACACCTGTGCACACCCTCAAACAGTCTGACTCCAAACTCCACTATGGTGAAGACCAAAGAGCTGTCAAAGGACACCAGAAACAAAATTGTAGTCCTGCACCAGGCTGGGAAGACTGAATCTGCAATAGCCAACCACCTTGGAGTGAAGAAATCAACAGTGGGAGCAATAATTAGAAAATGGAAGACATTCAAGACCACTGATAATCTCCCTCGATCTGGGGCTCCACGCAAAATCCCACCCCGTGGGGTCAGAATGATCACAAGAACGGTGAGCAAAAATCCCAGAACCACGCGGGGGGACCTAGTGAATGAACTGCAGAGAGCTGGGACCAATGTAACAAGGCCTACCATAAGTAACACACTACGCCACCATGGACTCAGATCCTGCAGTGCCAGACGTGTCCCACTGCTTAAGCCAGTACATGTCCGGGCCCGTCTGAAGTTTGCTAGAGAGCATTTGGATGATCCAGAGGAGTTTTGGGAGAATGTCCTATGGTCTGATGAAACCAAACTGGAACTGTTTTGTAGAAACACAACTTGTCGTGTTTGGAGGAAAAAGAATACTGAGTTGCATCCATCAAACACCATACCTACTGTAAAGCATGGTGGTGGAAACATCATGCTTTGGGGCTGTTTCTCTGCAAAGGGGCCAGGACGACTGATCCGGGTACATGAAAGAATGAATGGGGCCATGTATCGTGAGATTTTGAGTGCAAACCTCCTTCCATCAGCAAGGGCATTGAAGATGAAACGTGGCTGGGTCTTTCAACATGACAATGATCCAAAGCACACCGCCAGGGCAACGAAGGAGTGGCTTCGTAAGAAGCATTTCAAGGTCCTGGAGTGGCCTAGCCAGTCTCCAGATCTCAACCCTATAGAAAACCTTTGGAGGGAGTTGAAAGTCCGTGTTGCCAAGCGAAAAGCCAAAAACATCACTGCTCTAGAGGAGATCTGCATGGTGGAATGGGCCAACATACCAACAACAGTGTGTGGCAACCTTGTGAAGACTTACAGAAAACGTTTGACCTCTGTCATTGCCAACAAAGGATATATTACAAAGTATTGAGATGAAATTTTATTTCTGACCAAATACTTATTTTCCACCAGAATATGGAAATAAAATGATAAAAAAACAGACAATGTGATTTTCTGGATTTTTTTTTCTCAGTTTGTCTCCCATAGTTGAGGTCTACCTATGATGTAAATTACAGACGCCTCTCATCTTTTTAAGTGGTGGAACTTGCACTATTGCTGACTGACTAAATACTTTTTTGCCCCACTGTATGTATATATATATATATATATATATATATATATATATATATATATATATATATATATATATATATATATATATATATATATATATATATACATTGCTCTACAAAATAAAGGGAACACTTAAACAACAGATAACTCTAAGTAAATCATACTTCTGTGAAATCAAACTGTCCACTTAGGAAGCAACACTGTTTGACAATCAATTTCACATGCTGTTGTGCAAATGGAACAGACAACAGATGGAAATTATTGGCAATTGTCAAGACACACTCAATAAATGAGTGATTCTGCAGGTGGGGACCACAGACCACATCTCAGTACCAATGCTTTCTGGCTGATGTTTTGGTCACTTTTGAATGTTGGTGGTGCTTTCACACTGGTTGTAGCATGAGACTGACTCTACAACCCAAACATGTGGCTCAGGTAGTGCAGCTCATCCAGGATTACATCAATGCAAGTTGTGGCAATAAGGTTTGCTCTGTCTATCAGCGTAGTGTCCAAAGGCTGGAGGCGCTACCAGGAGACAGGCCAGTAAACCAGGAGACGTGGATGGGGCCATAGAATGGCAACAATCCACCAGCAGGACCGCTACCTCAGCCTTTGTGCAAGGAGGAACAGGAGGAGCACTGCCAGAGCCCTGCAAAATGACCCCAGCAGGCTTCAAATGTGCAGGTTTCTGCATAAATGGCTTGAAATCGACTCCATGAGGATGGTCTGAGTGCCCAACGTCCACAGATGGGGGTTGTGCTCACCTCACAGCCTAACACCGTTCAGGACGCTTGGCATTTGCCACTGAACACCAGAATTGGCAAATTCGCCACTGGCACCCTGTGCTCTTCACAGATGAAAGCAGGTTCACACTGAGCACATGTGACAGAGTCTGGAGACGTCGTGGAGAGCGATCTGCTGCCTGCAACATCCTTCAGCATGACCGGTTTTGCAGTGGGTCAGTAATGGTGTGGGGTTGCATTTCTTTGGAGGGTCGCACAGCCCTCCATGTGCTCAACAAAGGTAGCCTGGCTGCAATTAGGTACCGAGATGAGATCCTCCTACCCCTTGTGAGACCATATGCTGGTGCGGTTGGCCGTGGGTTCCCCCTAATGCAGTACAATGCCAGACCTCATGTGGCTGGAGTGTATCAGCAGTTACTGCAAGATGAAGGCATTGAAGCTATGGATTGGCCCGCCCATTCCCCAGACCTGAATCCAATTGAACACATCTGGGACATCATTTTTCTTGCACCATCCACCAACGTCACGTTGCACCACAGAATGTCCAGGAGTTGGCAGATGCTTTAGTCCAGGTCTGGGAGGTGATCCCTCAGGAGACCACCTGCCGCCTCATCAGGAGCATGCCAAGAGGATGTAGGGAGATCATACAGGCACGTGGAGGCCACACACACTACTGAGCATCATTTCCTTGTCTTGAGGCATTTCCAATGAAGTTGGATCAGCATGTAACTTCATTTTCCACATTTATTTTGAGCATCATTCCAACTCCAGACTTCCGTGGGATATTAGTTGTGATTTATGTTGATCATTTTTTAGCTTTTATTGTTCTCAACACATTCCACTACGTTATGAATACAGATTTATAACTGGAATATTTCATTTAGTGATATCTAGGATGTGGGATTTTAGTGTTAACTTTATTTTTTGAGCAGTATATATATATATATATTTTATTTTTTTTTCATCTTTTACATTTTAAAAATTACCAAAAGGAAAGTGGGCCCATGCAAGAGTTTGTTTACCCTGAACTGTTAGTACCTAGTTGCACCATGTGGTGGATTGGCTCACTTTGCTGGATGCAGAGGTGTAAATAGAACACTGTCTCTTTAAGAATGTCCCTTGTTTATTAAGTGCAGCATAAACCAAGCTGGAGAGAAGTAAACACTGCCCTCTGGGCAAAACAGCAAAACAAAGCACAGTCCTTCTATTATCAGGGATCAGCCCGCTCAGGGTTAGAATTGTCCATGGTTCAGGTTCTTTAAACACTTTCTGGCATTGGACGGAATGGTACAACCGATGGCAGAACCCACGCATTGATGCAGACTCCGGTGGTGAGCCCGCATCAAAGCCAGGACTCTCCTTCAGATCTCTATGGATGTTGATGCCAGATTGCTGTGAGCACCATCCTGTGGTTGGCGCTCATAGCAATGCTGTAATTCTCCTACGCAGAGGCCATCTGAGCATCACCTCTATGTAGCAAAGGCAATCGGTTGTGTCAACTTCCAGCTTCCCATGGAGGCTATTGAAGCATGGCAAAAGTAAAAAAAAAAATGTTTTTAAAAATATGAAAAAAATAAAAAAGTTCAAATCACCCCCCCTTCTGCCCTATTTAAAATAAAAAAATCAAAACTACACATATTTAGTATCGCCGCATTTAGAATCGCCGGATCTATCAATAAAAAAGATTAACCTGGTCGCTACACAGCGTATCAATACAAAAAATTCAAAACGCTAGAATTATGTTTTTTTTGTCACAGCGACATTGCATTAAAATGCAATAATGGGTGATCAAAAGATCATATCTGCACCAAAATAGTATCATTAAAAAATGTCAGCTCAGCACCAAAAAATAAGCCCTCACCCAACCCCAGATCACAAAAAGTGGAGACGCTGCGGGTATTTTTTTTTTTTTACCAAAGTTTGGATTTTTTTTCACCACTTAGATAAAAAATAACCTAGACATGTTTGGTGTCTACAAACTCGTAATGACCTGGAGAATCATAATGGCAGGTCAGTTTTAGCATGTAGTGGGATTGCACTTTTTTTGCAATTTCACCGCACTTGGAATTTTTTCCCATTTTTAGTACACAACATGGAAAAACCAATGGTGTCGTTTAAAAGTACAACTAGCCCCACAAAAAATAAGCCCCCACATGGCCATATTGCCAGAAAATTAAACAAAATTATAGCTTTGGGAATGAGGGGAGCGAAAAACTAAAACGCAAAACCGAAAAAAGCTCCGAGATTAAGGGGTTAACACAAGCACAAACTCTTCCCTGGAGTGTTTCTCTCCAGACACTGAACACTGCTGCCTTTGGAGGCCAGCTGCTTAAGCCCCAGACCACACCCTGGGGTGGAGATAAGGTGGACATCCTTCCACCCACTCTATTTCTGTCCACATAAAACTCAGCCCATTATACAAATTAGCTTAACCCCTCACCGCACTTAGGGTGCTGGAGGAAAATCTCTGGGTTTTATATTACTGACGCCATTAAGCATAGCGAAACATATCGCCCCTCCAGCACTTTCAGTGACTATGTCACAACCCCAGTTGTAAGAATTCCAGTTTATAAAAGCTTTTTGTAGCCAGACAAGAGTCTTTCAATTCTTGTTTAGGGGATTTTCATCCATTCTTCCTTGGGTTGTATTGCATTCCTGCTCTTTTGAGGTCTAGGTAAAGATTTTCAATGATGTTCAGATCAGGAGACTGTGAGGGTCATTGTAAAACCTTCTGCTTGCCCATTTTTGAGGTAGTTTATTGTGGATTTTGACATGTGTTTAAGATTATTATCCATTTGCAGAAGCCATCCTCTTTTCAATTTCAGCTTTTTTATGGATGGTGTTATGTTTGCATAAAGAATTTGTTGAAATGTCATTGAATCCATTCTTCCCTCTACCTGTGAAATATTCCCAGTGGCACTAGCTGCTACACAGCCCAAAAGCATGATTGATCCATCCCCACTACTAGGACAACCCCTTCTTGAATTAAATGTTTGGCCCCTAAAAAATAATAAAAAACTATACTCTCCTCACATGTTGGCACTATTCCAGCATTGTCATCACTCTTGATCCCAGGGCTTTTGTGCGGTGTTCTTAAATGTCGTGTCCAGCAACCAATGAGTGCTGGTGTCACTATCTCTGCCTTCGTACTGCTTGAACATGAAGAGGAAGTCCGGGCTGCAGCTGATTCCTGATGTTCTTTTCCTGAAATTCTGCTCCCTTTTTTCTCAAAGCATACTTTAATCATTTTGGCCAAAGAGTGCAATTTTAACCTCTTCTTTCTACAGGACTACAGCATCAGGCTTGTTTAGATATTCTTTTGCATACTTCTGACACTGGGATTAATAGTGAGGATGCAGGATAGGTTTTCTTCTGATGACTCTTCCATGAAGGTGTCTCTGAACAGTAGAACGATGTACCACAAATACAGATCCTGCTAAATGTTTCTGAAGGTCTTTTGTTATCAAGCAGGGGTTCTCACTTGCCTCCACTAACTGGAGATGAGAGTTCAAAGGTGTCAGTAATTACACTTATGACTGTTTTGCTCAGAGCAACTTCTAATCACTCTACAGTGAGATCAGAGCATGGTTTTGTTACATCTGGCACAGGAGAAGACTGTTCTGAGCTATTGCACTAGCATGTACTTTTTCTGCTGGGTGTTACTGTCTACTTAGGATTGATCAACGTTTTTAAAGGGGGAATAAGTACATACTCTTGGTGGAAGCTCTCTAATGACACACTTGGAAAAAATTCAGTAAGCGTCAAATACTTTGATTGCAAATATCTCTGCAACATAGATATGAAATAAAAAAAAAGTGTTATTCTGGTCTGCAGCCACTGTGTCCTGTTTAACATGCATAACGTGGTGAAAAGTCTTGTTTAATAAAAAAAAAAATCTACTATTTTAGGCTGCAGATTAGATTTTTGTATAAACATATTCGTTTTCAGTTAGTACAGATAATTTGAATATAAATATGATATTGTATGGTAAAAATTCCATACTGCTTCAAAACTACTATGCGTGGAAGAGAAAAATCAAGTTGTATTGGTCTATAATACCACAAATAAAAACAGCAGATTTGGATGGAAACAATTTAGTTAACAAATTGCTCAAATTCATAAAACTGACCCTGGGGAAGAGTCCTGCATTTATCCAATAAAACTATCCTAGTCAGGGCAACAGCATGGAGGTGTTTGTATTATGCTGTTACAGCAGTTTAGTTTTTACTTTGCTTATTGCGGTATAGTACAAGAGAAGAAATTGGAAATAACAAGCAAACAAAGTGTTCTCAGTGTGTGGACCTTTTTCATCCTGAGTGTTTCCAGGTACATTCAATTGATCTGTACGGAATTTTCTGTGTATATGGAAAACCACAATCAATTTCATGTTGAAATAAAACAAATGCAGTTTCAAGCTTTAATAACTTGATTAATTTTTTATCAACCGGAGTTTATGTCTACAACAAGGTATATCAGTCGTACTAGTACTTGGGGTGTATATTCTCCGCCTTCTCTATCACGCTATGTATTTCCATAATATAACTTAGAGGAAACTTTGTAGAGCTTGTTTTGTCTGATTATATTAATATGCTGTAATTTGTACAGAATTAGAATTGTATGAAGTAGAACCATACAGACAATGACCATAAAATGAAGGATTAGTGCACTACTATGGTAGCCCTACTTCTGTCCAGTACAAAGCTGAGCCAGTATAAGAACATGTGTTTAATCCATAAAATTTTCTCCTAAAACCTATTTTTGTAAATTTATTGCTAAATTGGCATCTTTAGGTTGAGGTTACACAGATTTTGGCAGCACAAAGATACCAGTATAGTTCTGATCTTGAGTTTGTTGTAGCATAAAACTTTTCTTTTTATTTGTCCCCCAAGAATAACGAGAGGTATAATGTGTGGGGTGCTGCACATATGCTGTATGCGCTTGCTCATGTGCCCATTTTGTATAACCTTACACATTTTGATGAATTTTGAGCTTGAGTAGGTTGTGCTTGTGCATGACAGTCCACCATAACTAGTCCTCGCCATGCTTGTTCCAGAACAGTTTAGTTCTAACTCCACTGATTTAACGTTTCGAGACGTAGTATCTGAACATGTGTGGTATTTCCTTTTGAAATAAACATAATCTTATTTTCATTGCCTGCCTTAAAGATGCTATGATTGCCTTTTTCCTTATCTAATAGAAATGTCATTGAATGCTCCTCTAGTGCTGCTCCATGATATAGAATTATTCAGCTGTAATTCTTGTTACAGTTGTTACAGTCTTTCTGGTAAAGGTTTGTTCCTGCTTTCAGTAATAGCAGCAGTAGGAAATTGATATGTAGCAATGAGGATGGAATTCTGGCTCAGAAATATAATGATTCAAACATTTGATACAGTTTGTGTGTTTGACATTCAATGCCTGCAAGGAATGGAGATTCATTGCTTCATAGTTTTTTTTTTCCTGAGTTATAATTCAGTCTGTGCTTCAACTTACCGTAATGGTTAAGTAGGTTAAACTGCTTATTGTATATTTCAATGGCTCCCTTCTGCATCCTGAAGCTGTTGAAAGTGTAAGTTAAAATTTATTTTTTCATATTATATGTAAAATTATCCCCCAAACATGTTTCAATAACAATACTTAAAGCAAAAAGAGGTGATAATTTATTTTTTAAAGTGTATGCTAAACCTAGGTGTTAGACTTTAGTCATTATATATTTCCGATTATTTTTCTTATTTTTTTAGAATTCTCTATCTTACTACTTACCGGTATGTAAGTGTTTAGAATGTATCCTGACATATTTATGCATTATGCACATGGATATATTACTGCAAAAGGATAGCATACTGCAATACTCATATATTGCCATACATTGTTCTTGCAATCAATAAAAATGTTTTTTTAAAAAAAGCTGTTTACCTAAAAAAATAAACAAAATGTAAGTTTTAATCTCCCCTTTTTCCATTTATCACATAAAAATACTAGACAATAAAAAAGTCATATTGCCACATCCTAAATGGAACAAAGTAGTTTAATATCATGTTTTTATTCCATATGGTGGATTCTGTAAAAGAAAGAGAATTCGAATGACCAGAATTGCTGTTTTTATCCCATTGTCTCCCTAAAATATGGTAATTTAAAAGCAAAGTCAAAAAGTCTTATGTACCCCAAAATAATGGCAGTGAAAACTCCAGCTTATCTCCGATAAAACGAGCCTTCACACAATCGTGTCAATAGAAAAAAATAAGACTCTCTGTATATGTTAAACATTCTATCGCCATAATATGACTGACCAAGAAAATAAATTTGAAGTTTCATTTTTACAGCACAGTGAACTATTAACAAATAATTTATAGATTGCTGTTTTTTTTTAATTCCACCCCACAAAAAAATGTCTATTTTTTAATACATTGCATGGTAAATTAAATGTCACCATTAAAGAATATTGAAATTCAAGGGAAAAGAAAGCGGTCACTAAGTAGCGCTGTGAGGGTCACAGTTAAAATTGAAGGCAAAAGGTCCACCACAGCTCCAGCCATTAACCTTCTAGGAGGATACAAAATACAGTAGAAAATAATAACGGTCCTAGGAGCGCTGGAAATGAGACCAAAACAAGGATTTTAGTGTTGAACCACAACGCGTTTCAACGGTTAAACCGTCTTCATCAGGTGGAACTTCCACCTGATGAAGACAGTTTAACTGTTGAAACGTGTTATGGTTCAACACTAAAATCTTTGTTTTGTTGTCATTTCCAGCGCTCCTAGGACCGTTACTACCATTAAAGAATATACTGTAGCTTTTTCTGTAAAAACAAGCCTTTATTCATGTTAACTTGCTTGAGGAACAAAAATGTTACTGCTCTTAGAAAGTCAGGGTAAACAAAAAACATTTGTGTCCTCAAGTCATTTATAGTGGTGAGCGAGCACTAAAATGCTCGGGTGCTCGTTGCTCGAATCCAGCAAATTGGAATACTCGGGTACTCGGCCAGAAAAACGAGCCCAATGTAAGTCTATGGGAGACCCGAGTATTTTTACCGTGATCCCCCCCGGGGTCCTTTTAAGGTCTAAAAACGTCTGAAAATGATGGAAATACTGCTCAAATGACACAGGGACATCACGGGGATCGCCCCTGGAAGCATTCCTGACTCCTAGCTCACAGCTTTAATCATTTTTTTCTGAGATTCATACCATTTTTCCCAGTGCCACAAAAAACACATTGAAACAAAACCAAAATGGGTTTTGCTTGGAAATATGTCAAGGTACATCCTTTGCAGGTTAATGACTTGCCTGTAAGGCCAAATAATTAACCCCAGAACGAAAATTTCCTCTCCCACTTAGGCTTAGTTCAGATGCAGCGTTTTTGAAGCGTTTTTCAACTTTAACATTGCTTTCAACCACTACAAATGCATTCACTGGGAAATGTCATTGTAACATTTAACACCCCTAGCTGGCCATGTTGTGTGTGACACATAAGCAGACCCATCTTGTTTCATTTATGAAGGAGGGACTCTTAAAGTCACAGAGCCTATTTTTACTGGTGCTTCAGGTGGCATTAATCTTAAAGGGCCATTATTAAACAGTGGGTCTCCTAAGCTGTTGTAGCCTATGCTGTGAGTGGATGGGCTGCCAAGAATTACGACGCCCCACAATACCCCTTTCATAAGATGTCCAGGAGGGCCTCCTGAAAACATGTTGCATTGAATGCAAGGCCTGCCCTGCTACCAATTCATATGCCCCCCCTTACGCCTTGGAACCCACATTCTGTATGGGCCCATGAAAATCCACTTCACAATATGCATTTTGTGCTCCATACTCCTTTGTTTTATACATTGGTAGGAAGGCCAGCCCTGCTGCATAGTCAGTCATATGCACCCCATTAGGCCTTGGAACCCACATACTGGATGGGCCCATGAAAATCCACTTCACAATATGCATTTTGTGCTCCATACTCCTTTGCTTTATACAGTACAGACCAAAAGTTTGGACACACCTTCTCATTTAAAGATTTTTCTGTATTTTCATGACTATGAAAATTGTACATTCACACTGAAGGCATCAAAACTATGATTTAACACATGTGGAATTATATACTTAACAAAAAGGTGTGAAACAACTGAAAATATGTCTTATATTCTAGGTTCTTCAAAGTAGCCACCTTGTGCTTTGATGACTGCTTTGCACACTCTTGGCATTCTCTTGATGAGCTTCAAGAGGTAGTCACCAGGAATGGTTTTCACTTCACAGGTGTGCCCTGTCAGTTTTAATAAGTGGGATTTCTTGCCTTGTAAATGGGGTTGGGACCATCAGTTGTGTTGAGCAGAAGTCTGGTAGATACACAGCTGATAGTCCTACTGAATAGACTGTTAGAATTTGTATTATGGCAAGAAAAAAAGCAGCTAAGTAAAGAAAAACGGTGGCTATCATTACTTTAAGAAATGAAGGTCAGTCAGTCCGAAAAATTGGGAAAACTTTGAAAGTGTCCCCAAGTGCAGTTGCAAAAACCATCAAGTGCTACAAAGAAACTGGCTCACATGAGGACCACCCCAGGAAAGGAAGACCAAGAGTCACCTTTGCTTCTGAGGTTAAGTTTATTCGAGTCACCAGCCTCAGAAATCCCAGGTTAACAGCAGCTCAAATTAGAGACCAGGTCAATGCGACACAGAGTTCTAGCAGCAAACACATCTATACAACAACTGTTAAGAGGAGACTTTGTGCAGCAGGCCTTCATGGTAAAATAGCTGCTAGGAACCCACTGCTAAAGACAGGCAACAAGCAGAAGAGACTTGTTTGGGCTAAAGAACACAAGGAATGGACATTAGACCAGTGGAAATCTGTGCTTTGGTCTGATGAGTCCAAATTTCAGATCTTTGGTTCCAGCCACCGTGTCTTTGTGCGACGCAGAAAAGGTGAACGGATGGACTCTACATGCCTGGTTCCCACCCTGAAGCATGGAGGAGGAGGTGTGATGATGTGGAGATGCTTTGCTGGTGACACTGTTGGGGATTTATTCAAAATTGAAGGCTTAGTGAACCAGCATGGCTACCACAGCATCTGGCAGTGGAATGCTATTCCATCCGGTTTGCGTTTAGTTGGACCATCATTTATTTTTCAATGTGACAATGACCCCAAACACACCTCCAGGCTGTGTAAGGGCTATTTTACCAAGAAGGAGAGTGATGGGGTGCTACGCCAGATGACCTGGCCTCCACAGTCACCAGACCTGAACCCAATCAAGATGGTTTGGGGTGAGCTGGATCGCAGAGTGAAGGCAAAAGGGCCAACAAGTGCTAAGCATCTCTGGGAACTCCTTCAAGATTGTTGGAAGACCATTTCCGGTGACTACCTCTTGAAGCTCATCAAGAGAATGCCAAGAGTGTGCAATGCAGTCATCAAAGCAAAAGGTGGCTACTTTGAAGAACCTAGAATATAAGACATATTTTCAGTTGTTTCACTCTTTTTTGTTAAGTATAATTCCATATGTGTTAATTCATAGTTTTGATGCCTTCAGTGTGAATGTACAATTTTCATAGTCATGAAAATACAGAACAATCTTAAAATGAGAAGGTGTGTCTAAACTTTTGGTCTGTACTGTACATTGGCAGGAAGGAGAGCCCTGCTGCATAGTCAAATAGTGAAGTATATCATGGCACTACTGTGTTGGTGCACAAGATAGGTTCCCCAAACCAGTGAACATAAAGTAAGTAAAAAACTTGGCACTCAACTTGGTTATGGTGATGATTTTGAATATGCTTTTTCATTTCAATGGCAGTCCCAATATTATAATAAATGTTTCGGTCTGCACTAGACCTTCTTCAGTAAACTATGTTAGAAATACATAACAAAATATCCATAGTTGTACAAATGTATAATACAATAATAGGTAAAGAAAAACAAAAAAAGGCTAACAAGATAAATCTAGCAACAATTGAGTGAATTGTGATGGATTAGAGGGTAGGAGAGGTAGGGAGAGGATAAAAGGAAAATCTTTTGACATACCCGACTGCTCAAGAGGTAAGTATGAGAGATGTCTCTGGATATAAAGTAGGTCCTTGTATATGGGAATACTTATGGACCTTAGAGGAAAAATGGTCACCCGGATCTAGTTTAGAGGGTAGTGTCGCTTATGGGCCGTGGGCTCCAAGTTATTAATATATCGTGGCTAGTACTGGTAGCTCAATGTGGACAGTATGAGACGGGGCTGCACATCCACTATGGTGAACAAAATTGGATAATCAGTGTACTTGATGCACATGTGGGTGGAGGCTGTATCACATATATTGTGGCAATAAGAAATGCCCATAGGAATTAATGTAAACGTCTAATATAAAGCAGTCTCGAGTGCTTTATGGAGTTGGAGGAGGGCGTACCTTTAGAGGAAGCGTGCCCATGTGTTGGGAATGTTGCGCCTCACAACGCGGTGTCCGCCGCTAGTTGAGCAACTAGCGGCGGACACCGCGTTGTGAGGCGCAACATTCCCAACACATGGGCACGCTTCCTCTAAAGGTACGCCCTCCTCCAACTCCATAAAGCACTCGAGACTGCTTTATATTAGACGTTTACATTAATTCCTATGGGCATTTCTTATTGCCACAATATATGTGATACAGCCTCCGCCCACATGTGCATCAAGTACACTGATTATCCAATTTTGTTCACCATAGTGGATGTGCAGCCCCGTCTCATACTGTCCACATTGAGCTACCAGTACTAGCCACGATATATTAATAACTTGGAGCCCACGGCCCATAAGCGACACTACCCTCTAAACTAGATCCGGGCGACCATTTTTCCTCTAAGGTCCATAAGTATTCCCATATACAAGGACCTACTTTATATCCAGAGACGTCTCTCATACTTACCTCTTGAGCAGTCGGGTATGTCAAAAGATTTTCCTTTTATCCTCTCCCTACCTCTCCTACCCTCTAATCCATCACAATTCACTCAATTGTTGCTAGATTTATCTTGTTAGCCTTTTTTTGTTTTTGTTTTACTTTACCTATTATTGTATTATACATTTGTACAACTATGGATATTTTGTTATGTATTTCTAACATAGTTTACTGAAGAAGGTCTAGTGCAGACCGAAACGTTTATTATAATATTGGGACTGCCATTGAAATGAAAAAGCATATTCAAAATCATCACCATAACCAAGTTGAGTGCCAAGTTTTTTTACTTACTGCTGCATAGTCAGTCATATGCACCCCATTAGGCCTTGGAACCCACATACTGGATGGGCCCAGGAAAATTCACTCTTTTTTTTAATCTTTGTGAATGTTTTTCCCAGCAATATGCGCTCCTGAAGGATGATGATGGAACTCGATATTCTGATTCAAGGATGATTTTTATTTCAAACTAAAATACAACCGGTTTCGACTTCTTGGAGTCTTCCTCAGGTATAGTGTCATGCATATAAACAGATCTATGCATGACATTATACCTGAGGAAGACTCCAAGAAGTCGAAACCGGTTGTATTTTAGTTTGAAATAAAAATCATCCTTGAATCAGAATATCGAGTTCCATCATCATCCTTCAGGAGCGCATATTGCTGGGAAAAACATTCAAAAAGAGTTATCGCCTATGAAAGCACTGTTCAGTGCGCTCATCAGTTCCCAGATCTTTGCAGCAAACTGAGTGGAAAGAGGAATGGAGTGATCCATGGATTGGATCTATACACAGTATATCAAGACACCAAAAAGGTGAGTGGATTCACACTGAGTACACACCTTTGGAAACTAACTACTACACTCAGAAGTTTGCGCTTCCCATTTCTCTCCCTATAATCCCCTCTTGTTTTACACATATATAATTTTTTTTTAATGGTATGATGGTTCTCTCTTTGCACAATTATTTACAGGAGAATTTGGCAAGTTTATTTGACATGTTTTTAACACTAAGGTTCAGATACGGCTTTTTAAAAAGGCTAATACTTGCAATACAATGCAATTTTATTGCAAACTGCAAAATTCAAGGAATAGTATGATTGAATAGCGTGAGTGCGTACACTTTTGTATGTGTTAACATACACAGGTTAATAAGTACATATAAGGATTAAATAAATATAGTGATTACGTATATATGAAGATTAACTACATATAGTATACTTAGATCATCATCACCAAGAGGCTTTTAAACATCATGTGTCTGGAATATCAGAGAAGCAACACCAAGACAGAAAACCCCTGGAAGATTACCTACACTGTATGGGCGCCCCCAATTATGCAGGTTTCAGCACACTGTACATGTACAGGTACCCCAGTTTTGGCATCTGTCTCAGTCATGTTTCTCTGGTCTTATATAGTGAATAACACTATGTAGTAACTCATGTTTCACCCACACCTTCAAGTGGCCACTTTTCAAGGTTGGCTGAAACTGAGATATCATGGAGTCATCAGATGAGGGGCCATAAACCCCTAGAAAATAAAAGCCACAAGGATTTAGATCAAACCACCACCGGCATAGTTTCAGTAAACCTTAATGTTTTACAATGACAAACAGCAAACATATAGAGGCTTAGAACTGTTTGTGAAGTGAATAAACAAACATTTATCAAGATTGTGTCACTGTCAGCATTGTCTGTCACATCTGTAAATGTTTTACAAGAAATGCAGCTATGTGATTGTCTGAATGCATTTGGTATACAGTATTTCAATCTTGTTTACAAATCGCCATTGGTATATTCTCCATTTGTACATTTGAGGCGGACAAAGTTAAGGCTCGCAAGGAGAGAAACTAATATAGTGGACAAAACTATATTTTTAATGAACTACTGAGGCAAAGTAACAGCATTGCTTTATCAAATTTATATGAAGTGTTTTGTGTCCAATGTTAGCAACCAGGCAACACAAAAAGGAGATTTTCAAGTGAGTTCTTTAAGGTACACAAATGTTATGAAGTGTTTGCTAACAAAGATGTGGTTTCACCAATGTGGGGTACCTTTTTGTAAAAATAGACTAGTGCCATCACAGCCCCCCTTGACAAAACTTCACCAGCCTATAACAGTACAAAGCACATTCACCCTGGTGATCTAGTGGCTGTTAAACAAGAGACATTGCAGGAGACCGAGTTAAGAAGTAGGCCCAAAGTAATGTCCCAATTTCCCAAAGTAAAATCCCTTTTTAAAAAATAAGTGTGCCATCACAGCCCCCTTGGCCAAAATGCACCATACTGAGCACGTTCACCCTGGTGATCTAGTGACAGTTAAAGGACACATTGCAGTAGACCGAGTTAAGAAGTAGGCCCAATAGAATGCCATGCCCAATTCCCCAATGTGGTGTCTTTTTTGGACTGATTAAAATAGTGCAATCACAGCCCCCTAGCCCAAAATGCACCGTACAGAGCACGTTCACCCTCGTGATCTAGTGGCAGGTACAAGACAGATTGCAGGAGACTGAGTTAAGAAGTAGGCCCAAAGTAATGTCATGCCCAATTCCCCAATGTAAAATCATTTTTAAAAAAAATAAGAGTGCCATGACAGCCCCCTTGGCCAAAATGCACGATACAGAGCATGTTCACCCTGGTGATCTAATGGCAGGAATAGGACAGATTGCAGGAGACAGAGTTAAGCAGTAGGCCCAAAGTAATGTCATGCCCAATTCTCCAATGTGTTGTCCTTTTTTAAAAAATAAGTGTGCCATCACAGCCCCTTTGCCCAAAATGTACCGTACAGAGCACGTTCACCCTGGTGATCTAGTGGCAGTTAAAGGACACATTGCAGGAGACAGAGTTAAGGATTAGGCCCAATGTAGTGGTGTGTGTCTCTTAAACTTGTAATGTAGTGCATGAGCTGCCAAACAATTCCCCAATGGGGTACTTTTTTATAAAATAGACTAGTGCCATCGCAGGCCCCTTGCCCAAAATTCACCGGCCTATGACAGTACTAAGCACGCGCACCCTGGTCATCTAGTGGCAGTTAAAGGACACATTGCAGGAGACAGATTTAAGAAGTAGGCCCAATGTAATGTAATGCCCAATTCCCCAATGTGGGGTCCTGTTTTTACAATATAAAATAGTGCCTTCACAGCCCTCGTGCCCAAAAATCACCGGCCTATAACAGTGCAGAGCACGTCCACCCTGGTCATCTAGTGGTTCTGGATGATGAGGATGAAAATAACAACAAACAGACCAAATGTGGAAGCGTATACCCATGTGTGGTTGTGAAGAAGTGCATGAGAATACACCTCCACAAAAGAGAGAATGTATTTGAGGTTATGTTTCGCTGGTTTCACTTGGTGGTGTACAAAAGTCTTTCCCAATCCAGCCCTTGTTCATTTTTATAAGTCAGCCTGTCAGCATTTTCAGTTGACAGGCGGATGCGCTTATCTGTGATAATTCCACCAGCGGCACTATAAACCTACTCTGACAGAACGCTAGCAGCATGGCAGGCCAGGACCTCCAAGGCGTAGAGAGCCAGTTCATGCGACGTGTCCAGCTTGGATACCCAATAATTAAAAGGCACATAGGAATCACAGAGGATGTTTGTACGATCTGCAAGGTACTCCCTCACAATCTTCATAAACATTGCACTTCTTCTGACAGCACCCTTTGCCTCTGTGCCGCCACGATGGGAGGGTCTGAGAAAACTGTCCCAGAACTTTGCCATTGTTCCCCTGCCTGAGCTGGATTGTACTTCTGTCTCTCTCGCTTGGAGTCCTTGGTTGTACAACAAACTCTGACGTCTGCTGCCAACGTTCTCACATGGGAATTTTCTAAGTAATTCCGCTACAAGGGCCCTGTGGTACTGCAACATTTTAGTACACCTCTCTGCCTTAGGCAGTAGAGATTGAAAGTTCTCCTTGTAGTGTGGGTCTAGAAGTGTCACAAACCAGTAATGAGTGTCACCCAAAATTTTGATAATCCGAGGGTCACGTGAAATGCAGTGCAACATAGTCAGCCATGCATGCCAGACTTCTAACAGGCAAGACTTCCGTGTCCTCACCAACAGGACAACTGACCATGCTGTCCTCCTCCTCCTCCTCCCTGTCCTCAGGCCATCCCCGCTGAACAGAAGCTAATAAAGATGTGTTTGCTGTACCATCTATAGCACATCAAAGTTGCTCCTGTTCTTCTTCCTCCTCCTCCTCCTCATTGCCTACCAATCCACGTTGAGAAGACATGAGGCTGGGCTGAGTGTAATCCCCCTGTATGTTTCATTGCTCCATGTCCTCGTGCTCCGCCTGCAATGCATCGTCTTTGATTGTGAGCAGAGAGGTTTTCAGAATGCTGAGAAATGGGATGGTGACACTAATTATGGCTTCATCACCGCTCACCATCTTGGTGCAGTCCTCAAAGTTTTGGAGGATGTTACATATGTCTGACATCCATGTCCACTCCTGAGGTCTTATGTGTGGAGTCTAAAAGAAAGAACCTGGCACTCAACTTAATGCTTGTGAGATTTTAATCGTAGTAGCCAAAACGTTTCGGTCCTATATCTGGACCTTCATCAGTTACGTACTATGATGAAAAAAGTAAATGACTGTAGTGTCATATAAGGCACAGCATGGTCTGCGTCTGGTATTTGCGCAGATAGGTTTAGGCACACAGAATGGACTTATTCACGCTGATAGGTGCTGTGCTTGTGTCCAGACACGGAATCCCCGCTTGTTCTTTCTTTTAGTATCACATGGTGTGGGAACCTACCTGGGCACCACCAGTAGTAGTGCACACGGCTTTATCTTTGAAATTTTATGTGTGGAGTCTGACCTGAAATTCGACAGCCTTGTTGATGTTGGTAGTCAACAACTGCCCTCTTCTGCTCACAAATCCTTTCCAACATATGCAGAGTTCCAGCACGTGGGGACATCACACAACAGTCGGTGAGCTTGAAGCTGAAAACGCGGCTGAAGCTGTAGCTGACTTTCTAAAATGGGCAGACAGACAGCGTACTTTCACTAGCAGATCCAGCAGCTCCGGGTAGTTTTTCGGAAAACGTTGAACCACGAGGTTAAGCACATGGGCCAAGCAAGGTACGTGTGTGATCTCACCTTGCCTCAGAGCGGCCACCAGGTTCTGGCCATTGTCACACACGACCATTCCTAGCTGTAGGTTCAGCGGTGTCATCCAAACATCTGACTGCTCTTTCAGCGCTGTCCACAACTCTTCTGCATTGTGCGGTTTGTCACCTATGCAGATTAGCTTCAGCACAGCCTGTTGTCACTTGGCTGAGGCAGTGCTGCAGTGCTTCCAGATTCTCACTGATGTGTTGATTTCAGAGATGGAGGATGAAGAAGAGGACGAGGAGGAGGTGGTGCAGGAGCTGTAGACTGTGGGGGCAATCCTGATTGATGTAGGGCCAGCAATCCTTGATGTGGGGAGGATGTGTTCCATCCCAAGGTCCGACTGGATCCCGGCTTCCACTATGTTAACCCAGTGTGCCGTCATTTAAATGTACCATCCCTGCCCAAAAGCACTTGTCTGTGGTTAGGTGGACTTTCCCTGTAACAGCATTGTTGAGGGCACAGGTAATGTTGTGGGACACATGCTGATGTAATGCCGGTACGGCACACCAGGAGAAATATTGGTGACTGGGTACCGAGTACCTTGGGACGGCCGCCACCATCAGGTTGCGGAAAGCTTCTGTCTCAACAAGCCTAAAAGGCAACATTTCTAGCCCAAGCAGAAGAGAAATATTAGAATTGAGGACTGTGGCCTGTGGGGCGTTGGCTGGGTATTTCCGCTTGCGTTCCAAAGACTGGGTTATAGACAACTGAACGCTGTGCTGGGAGAAGGACGTGGACGGGCGTGCTGATGGTGCTGCTTTACTGTGGGCCACAACAGGTGCAGGGCTAGAGGCATCTTCACATGCACGGTGTACTGGGGATTGGCTTCTACGCAAAACAGTGGAAGCAGTGGTGTGACCAGCAGGCAGTGGTCCTGGAGCCTGGGGTTCGGCCCACAAAGTCGGGTGCTTTTCTTGCATGTGCCTGATCATGCTGGTGGTGGTCAGGCTCTTTGTTTTGCTACCCCTGCTGATGTGGGCATGGCAGGTGCTGCAAATGGCCTGTTTGGGGTTATCGGCAGAGTCTTAAAAAAATAACCAGACTTGGGAAGATCTAACAGTTGGAATAGCAACTTCCCTCCTGTTGGTGTTACTGGGAACGGATGCACGCCTTCTGTCTGTGGACACCACACTGGTCCTTCCTGCCTGTTGGGGGGGATATGCCTTCTTCCCCATTTGTGCTGCTGGCCTCGCTATGCATGTTCTCCTGCCAGGTTGGGTCAGTCACTATGTCATCCACCACCTCGTCTTCCACATCCACACCCTGCTCCTCCTCCTGACTTTCTGGCAATTGTGTCTCATCATCGTCCACCTCTTGTGACACTTTTCCACCATCGCTTTCGTTTGACCGGGGCTGGTCAAAGCTTTGGGCAGCTCTACATGCCATCTCATCTTTCCCCACTTCAAGTTGACCAGCAGAGATTTCTGATTGTTGAAATGGAAAACTGAACAGCTCTTCAGAGTGTCCAAGTGTGGGAACAGTTGTCTTAGGTCACTCAGCATGGTGGGAGGAAGGAGGATCAGGGGTAAGGAATATCCTGGCCACACTCACGGCTACTCAGACTTGACCGTGTGGAAGACAAGGTGGTCGTGGTGGCTAAGTGATTGGAAGCATTATCCGCTATCCAACCAACAACCGTTTCACACTGCTCTGGCTTCAATAGTGGTGTGCTGCCATCCCCTAGAAACTGGGACAGGAAGGTTGAGCGAGAAAATGTGGGTATTTGTTGTTGCCCACTTTCACCTTGGCCATCGCCGCATCCTCTGGATGCACCATCAGCATCACATCCACTTCCCCATCCCTTGCCCCTTGCCTTAACCATTTTAAATGGTCTACTGCACTATTTCAAATGCTCAACACAAATGTCTTTATTAGTAGAGAAATAATATCTGATCAGTATGCCTGCAAATGTACGATTTTTCAAACCAAAACACCAGGCAGGCCTCAGTCTGACCTAATAGACTGTATTCATTTATTTTATTTTTTTAAGTTAATTTATGCAAAATAGTGCTGTATAGAATGTGAGTATCAGACCGCAAAAAACTAAGTACACCGGCCTACAATGACCAAAGTTGGAGCACGCAGATATATGACGGCTGTCGCGGAAATACCGCACTGGCAGATATGTGGCTTTTTTTTTGTTTGATGTGCAAAATAGTGCTGCATAGAATTTGAGTATCAGACAGCGAAAAAATAAGTACACCGGCCTACAATGCCCAAACTTGGAGCAGAGATATATCAGGGCTCTCACAGAAATACCACACTGGCAAATCTGTGGCCTTTTAATTTTTTTTATGCTAAATAGTGCTGTATAGAATTTGAGTATCAGACAGCCAAAAAATAAGTACACCGGCCCACAATGCCCAAAGTTATAGCACACAGATATATGAGGCCTTTTTCGGTGAATTTAAAACACCCAAAAGGCACAACTGTGCTACGTATACCTGACAAACTATGATTTTTCAACAGGCCTCAGTCTGACAGAACAGACTGCATATTTTTTTTTGGGGGGTGAATTTTTTGAAAAAAAAAAAGGTATATAGTAAATAAGCTGCAGCAGTAGCAGGCAGTTATGGAGCTTTGGGAAGGATGCAGTGGGAGCAATGTTCGCACATACAGTGCCTGCAGGCCTTGCACTGATGTGGATATGCCGTGCCGTGCCTACCTAGCTCTGCAATATCGGACCCACAAATTAGCCCTAAAAAGAACTTTTGGTTTCTGAGGAGTTGTGAATGTAAGAGTTGCAGACCTACACTAACTCTAAAAACCACGATTCTGACCCTATCTTGGCAGCAGCTCTCCCTACTCTCGCTGAAACAGAATCAGAATGCGGCGAGCAGGGTGGCGCCAGCTCTCTTATATGCGGAATGATGCTGTGCAGCCAAGCCAATCACTGCACGACCACAACAAAGATGGCTGCTGCGTTTCATGGCCTGGCACACAATCCCTGCACCGTGATTTGGTCTCTAAAGTCTGCCAAAAACGCTGGGTGGAGACATCAGTTACTGCCGAATAATCCCGGAAATGCTCGCTGCTCGTTGAGCATAGTGATACTCGGGCGAGTAACGAGTAGTGGCGAGCACGTTCGCTCATCACTAGTCATTTACAAAGACACAGATGTAGCTTTTATTTAGCTGCAGCAGCCCAAACTAAAACTGAAAATTAATCAATAAATCCATATTGGTTATTGGATTCGATTTTGATTTTAATGTTAAAAATGTAAATTTATCAGCATGTTCTGTCAAACACTAAACAACAGTTCAAATGTGACAGCCAATTTGAATGAACTTTTTTCACTTTTCTAAGATGGCTTTGTAAAATCAAACAAAACATAATTATTGCATTTAGACAACGGGTGAAAAAAGTATTGAACACATCACCAAGGTGCCACACAACTAAGGTGCCACACAAGAAACATCTAATGATGAGTAAAACCAGAGATCTTTCTCAAGACCTTCACAACCTTATTGTTGCAAAACATATTGATGGCATAGGTTACAGAAAAAATAATAAACTACTGCAGTTTCCAGTGAACACTGTTGGGGCCATAATCCTGGAGTGGAAAGAACATCACTTCACATATACTGGCCATGACCAGGTGCCCCTCACAAGATTTCAGACAGAACAGTGAAAAGAATTATCAAATAAATGTCCAAGAGCCAAGGTCTACCTGTGGAGAGCTATCCAAAGACCTGTGATCAGCAGGCACAATTGTTTCAATTAAAACATTAAGTAATGCACTCGACCTCCATGGCCTGTGTGCACTTGTAAGATGCCCAAGTAAGGTAGTTGTGGGTGAGTTTCAGTCCCAACTCACTATGGCATCCTACAATCAAGGTGTCTTTAAGTCATGGTGTGCTGCTGTGTATGTGATGCTTTCCAATTACTTCTGGCCTGCAGGCCTCTTCTGACTCCAGGAATCCTTCTTCTGGAACCAGACCCAGAAATAATCCAGGAGAAACGTGGTTAATTAAAAACAAACTTTTACTGTGTAAATGGCAGTCTGTACAGTATTTACAAGCAGATAGAAAGGATAAGGCCCAACAGGTTGTCATCTTTCCCACAGGTACCGGATACAACTTCAGCCCTGGTTCTCAGGATGGGTGGCATATCCCTCTCTTGGGCTTTTCTAGCCTTTGGGGATTTTCCTCACCTCTAGCAGTGTATCCAGATTGCAATACCTTCCACCCTATGTAGTCTGAGTCTGACTTTTCCTGTAACTTCACAAGCAGAGTGTGCCCTTGACCTCCAAAGTCCATCTCGAGGTTGCCCATGGCCATTATGCGGAATCACACAAAAGGGTATTTATGGCAATCCACTGCCCTGAATATTAGGCTCACATTGTCCCTATCAGCCCGAGTACTGCTTCTTACTCACTGCTGCCCTCGCACTGACTGACTGTCACTTCCCGCCTCTGTCACTAGCACTCAGTTCCCCCTTCCCAACTGGGCTGGCCACTTTAGTTAACCCTGTCCCAGCTAACTGCAGCCCCGGGGGGGGGGTATTATACCTGTACCACATACAACTACATAAGAATACATTTAGCCCTTGTGTGTCAAGGAGCCATCCATCAGCTCCCACCACTGTTACACATGCTCACCACACAAGACTCCATTGCTTTACAAAAAGCATGTTCAAGCACATTTAAAAATTTCTCAACAACATTTAGGCAAGCCCGTGAAATACTGGGAGAATATAGTCTGGTGTGATGAACCCCAAAATCTGAGTGAAATAATACATACATGTTTTAAGGCCAAAATGCACTGAGTATCACTCCAAAGCCATTATACCAACAGTGAAGTTTGGAGATGGGAACATCATGGTGTGGGGCTGTTTTTCAGCACATGACACTGGCAAACTTCATATAATTGAAGGAAGCACGAATGGACAAATGTACTGAGACATTCTTAATAAAAATCTACTGTCATCTACCAGGATGATGAAGATGAAATAAGGATGGACATTCTAGTAAGACAATGATTCCAAACACACAGCCAAGGAAATTCTCAATTGGTTTCAGAAAAAGAAAATAAAGCTGCTAGGTCTAGGAAAGGAAAGAGCGCTATATTTCTGGAATAGATTGTGAATCCCATGTCACAATTGAAGAGCCCTTAAATATGAAAACAGCAGAAACCCTCACAAGTTACCCCATTTTGGAAACTGGACCCCTCAAGGAATTCATCTAGGGGTATAGCGAGTAATTTGAAGCCATAGATGCCTTAAAAAATTGTATAACATTGAGACGTGGAAATATGACATTTTACTGGTAAAAATGTAATTTTTGTATTTTAATCAAATTTGTGAAACTAGACCCCAAAATAGGTTGTCAGAAATTACTGTTCGGCCACACGTCAGGGCTGAGAAGGAAAGAGAGCGATTTGGCTTTTGAAGCACAGATTTTGCTAGAATAGTTTACGGGTGACATTTGTGGAGCCCCGAAGGTGCCAGAACAGCAGAAAAAACCCAAAAAGTGACTCCATTGTAGAAATTGCACCTCTCAATAAATTCATTTGTGGGTGCAGTGACTATTCTGTAACATCCGAACCAGGCTTTATTTCTGGAGAATTGCAAATCTGCCTGTCTAGTACCCGAACGTTGTGTCCCCATACAGTGTAGAGCCTATATAGTAGCACGCCCATACATTGTGCCCTGCTTGTGCTTCTGGGGATATGCACCCACAAATTGTTAAGTGCCTTCTATCCATTCCAATAATGCCGAACATTTGGCCGCTTATTGTGGTTTATGTTGTGAACTGTGTTTCTAGGCTCCCTCTGGTGGTCACTAACGGTATTGTGTTAGGCATGTCTTGTTGCAGGCTTGAGCTCCAGCTGTGTCGTTAAGCAGCGGGTGTTCCCTATTTAAGTCTCCTCTGGACTCAGTCTCTTGCCTGGCATCTTTGTATCCAGACCTATATGGTCTCCTCCGGATTCCTTTCAGTCTGCCTCATGCAAGAAAAGCTAAGTCTGTTTTGTACACTTTGGATCATTTGCATTATTCAGTGTTTTTGTCCAGCTTGCTTTACATTTGATTTTCTGACTTGCTGGAAGCTCTAGGGGGCTGATATTCTCCCTCCCTTCCGTCAGTCGGTATGGGGGTTCTTGAATGTTCAGCGTGGATGTTTTGTAGGATTTTCTGCTAACCGCATAGTCTACTTTCTATTTTCTGCTATTTAGACTATCGGGCCTCACTTTGCTGAATCTAGTTCATCTCTACGTTTGTGCCTTCCTCTTGCCTCACCGTTATTATTTGTTGGGGGCTTTCTATATCTTTGGGGTTCAATTTCTCTGGAGGCAAGTGAGGTCTTATTGTTTCCCTCTAGGGGTAGTCAGTTCTCCGGCTGGCTCGAGGCGTCTAGAACCAACGTAGGCACGCCCACCGGCTCCTTCTAGTTGTTTGTGTCAGGATCAGGTATGCGGTTAGCCCAGTTTCCACCTCCCTAGAGCAGTATTAATATTTTTGCTATCTTGCCAGAATATCTGAGATCCTCTGCCATTGGGATCATAACAGGTTTAGGCACAGTGGGACTCAGAAGGAGGGCAGCATTTGGATTTGGGAGCGCAGAATTCACTGGATTTTATATGAGGAGGTGGGAGACATGTCGCTTTTCCAGAGTCTTTGTTCTACCAGTAACATGGGAACCCCCTATAGTTCCAGTGACAGATGACAGACCTGAGTGGGGGCTGGTTTTGTGCAGGATAAATTAGGGGTTTTATGGGTAACATTTTGAGGTACATAATATTTTTCAATTGCTTCCAAATAAGGCAGGATCACATTATAGTGTTCTTCGCTGAGCACTTATGTCGGGGTTTCCATGTAAATCCCACAAAAATGTGATCCAGACAAAACTCCCAATGGAATTACTCACTATAATGAGGTAGATGGAGACTCTTTTACTCTGTTTGGGGTCTGCTCCGGTGGTATCCATGTTTTTGGGTGTACACAGATCTGTAGTCATCCACACTTGTGCACTAAAAATATGTTGAAAATTATGGGACACCGCTGGAACAGAGGCCAGTCCAAAGTGACTCCATCTGCATCAAAAGTGAATGGTTCCATTGTGTTTTTTTTCTAAATTGCGGTTTTGGGGAATTGATGCTGAAACCTCGACCTAAGCGCTCAGCAGGGAGCACAGGATAAATGTGAACCGAGCCTTAATCCGATTTTCGGGAGATAGAATGAACAAATAGACAGCAGTACATGAATATCTCTTTTTATTTTTGCGGTGTTCACTGTTCGGTAACTGATGAGGCAGAATTATTCTTCAGGTTGGTGCAATTATAGCAATACCAAATTTATATATTTTTTTAGGTTTTGCTGCCATCACAGAGTATATTTTTTTTCTATAAAAATAGTTTTTTTCATCACCACATTCTGAGATGTGCAACTTTTTAATTTTTTAGCTAACAAATCTGTATTAGGGCTTATTTTTTGTGGGACGAGTTGCAGATTTTTTTGGTACTATTTTGGGGCACATAATATTTTTTTATTGCTTTTCATTCAGATTTTAAAAACACAAAATGAACTAAAAACAGGAATTTAGTTAATGTATTTATTTATTATTTTTTGCACTGTTCACCGTGCTTTAAGTGATAAGATCAATTTGTTTGTCGGGTTGGTACAATTACAGCTATACCAGGTTTATATTTTATATATATATATATTTTTAAAGGGAACCTGTCACCCCCCCCCCCCCCCAGGGCGTTTTTAAGTAAAATAGCCACCTTCAGCAGCACTAAAGCTGCATTCTGTGAGGGTGGCTCTTATGTTTAGCATCCCTAGGAATGCAGAAATAATGACTTTTTAAAATTTGGCGCCATACCTCTATTGAGTCAGGTATGATTTCTCCCTGACTCAAGCGCCTCACAGCCGTCCATCATCCCACCGTGCGCTGACTCCTCTCTGTGGTGACGTCACCGGCACCTTCGTGTAGCCGAGGCCCCAGATCCCACCCCGCAGTGAGTTATGATGTATTCACACTGCGGGGCTGGGAATCTGGCACCTGTGCAGTGTAGCGGGTCACCGTGCTCCATTGAAGATAGTACCAAAGTCAAAGACCGCAAATCTCGCGAGACTTCAGCACTATCTTCAATGAAGCACGGTGACCCGCTCCACTGCACAGGCACCGGATTCCCAGCCCTGCAGTGTGAATACACCATAACATACTGCGGGACAGGATCTGGGGCGTCGGCTACATGAAGGCGCCAGTGACATCACCACAGAGAGGAGGCGGCTCCCAGTGGGATGATGTACGGCTGCGAGGCACTTGAGTCTGGGAGAAATCATACCTCCTGACTCAACAGAGGTATGACGCCAAATTTATAAAAGTCATTATTTCAGCATTCCTAGGGATGCTATACATAAGACCCACCTTCACAGAATGCAGCCTTAGAGCTGCTGAAGGTGTCTCTTTTACTTAAAAACGCCGGGGAGGGGGGGTGACAGGTTCCCTTTAATGCTTTGCTATTTTTACAAACTAAAAACAATATTTTACAAAAATGAATTTGCTTTTGCATCGTCATATTCTGAGAGCTGTAGCTTTTTAATTTTTTTGCTGAATGGGCCATATTAGGGCTTATTTTTTGCAGGACGATTTGGCATTTTTATTTGTACCATTTTTTATGACTTTTCAGTTGCTTTTTATTCACTTTTTTTTGAGTCACTATGATGAAAAAGCAACATTTTTGGAGTGTTTTTTTTTTTACTTTTTTTATGTTGCCTGCCATACTGAATGAATAGCATGCCAGTTTCATAGAGTAGGTTGTTTCGGACCCGGTGAGACCAATTATGTGTACTTTTTTGTTCATTTCTACATAGTAAATTAGATATTAAGGTTGAAGGAAGACTTTAAGTCCATTTAGTTCAACCCATAGCCTAACCTAACATGTTGATCCAGAGGAAGGCAAAAAAAAAACCATGTGGCAAAAGAGTAAGCTTCACATTGGGGAAAAAAATTCCTTCCTGACTCCACATACGGCAATCAGACTAGTTCCCTGGATCAACGCCCTATCAAGGAATCTAGTATATACTTTATAACCTGTAACCTGTTTTATCACAAACGCTGCGTTTTGAGTGGCTATGTTGCTTTTTATAATTTGTGTGCACTTTTTTGTGTTTTTTTTTAACTTTTTTTTACATATTTTATTTAACTTTTTTTTTACTTTTCCACTTAGTCCCACTATGGGACATATATAATAGTCAGTTTGATAACTGGTCTCATACACTGAAGTGCTCACGTACTGCAGTGCATGAGACTGTCAATGTTTCACTGACTCAGCCTCTGAGACCCAGATTATAGCTGGATCTCACAGGCCACCATACTATGGTGTCATAACATGACCGTAATCATCGTGACCCGCGATTCTCATTGTGGGGTCCGATGGTTGCTAAGGGGGTCTTGTGACCCCTTGCAACAACTTAACTATCACTCTCATGATTGACAGCAGTATTTAAGGGGTTAGTTGGCCCCAAACGGTCATAAAACCATCCGGGTCTGATACTACAGGGTGTCAGCTGTCATACACAGTTGATACCCGTGGGAATCACTGCCGCTGGACGGTGCTATATTCCTTTTCCTGAGCGTCATTAAAAAGCAGTACTGAGAAATAAGGCCACTTAACCACTGCCGTTAAAAGGCTTTTTGAAGGTTGTTAAGGGGTTAACTATTTTTGGGATGAAAAATGTAGCAGTGTTAAAAGAAGATCTTTAATACACATTTTTGTTTGGCATGAATATGTAATGGTGCTTTATTTATCCGTTTTGTCACTTCAAATGGATTATACAATATTGCCTTTAAAAAGGGCAAAAGGATGAAAGAGAAAAATACAACTGTGATCCTATTGGGAAATGGATTATTTCTTAACTTCCTGTGTTCCCAATTGTATAGTTAAGGACATGTTGCAGCATTAATGTTTGCACACAATGTTGTGTATGTAATTTAGGTTGAAATGCTGTTCACTTACTTAACATTTATAGGTCAAGCTACCTGCTGAAAGGACAAAGCGAAAGATTATTGTTGACTTTACATTTCCTGCAGAGCAGAATCCATGCTTGTACAGCAACCGCTCTGCTTGGCTGCTTAAATAAGAGATAAGATACTTTCTCAAAGAGAGGATGGGCACGTGGATATTGCAATTGGCAATCAAAAATTATGTAATGGCATAACTTACTTTACCGTGTCTTCCTTTTGTACCATTAATGTCTTGGCCTTACTGTTCCTGTATATGGTAATAATATCCATGTTTATATAGTGGCAACATATCCATAGTTTTTTACAATTTAGAGGGTATATAATCAGTTAAAATCTTACATTACATAGTTCGGCTATGTTCACATGTCCAGTTATCATCCGTTAGAATGAATCGCCCAATCTATCAACAAAGAAAGGATTAACCTGAACGCTAAAGGGCGTAGCGAGAAAAAAAGTCAAAATGCCAGAATTACGGGGTTTTTTGGTCGCCGCGACATTGCATTAAAAGGCAATAATGGGTGATCAAAAGATCGTATCTGCACCAAAATGGTGTCATTAAAAACGTCAGCTTGGCGCACAAGAAATAAGCCCTCACCCAACCCGAGATCATAAAAATTGGAGACGCTACGGGTATTGGAAAATGGCACATTTTTTTTTTTCTTTTTAACAAAGTTTGGTGTATTATTCTCTGAAACACTCCACCATTTCAGAAATATTATACTTTACATAGCCGGAGACAAGACTAGTTCAGTGTTGCCCTTGGTCGGCATCTCCCAGCACCATGGCTGGTGATTGACAGGTGTCTCCCTATTTTATTTATAGGGTAATGCCTGTCAATCACCAGCATCGGCGATGTAAAGAGCCGGCCAACGTCAGCACTGGACTTATTCTAGTCTCTGGTTATGTTCCCTGGCTAGATCTTTAAAGTGTGGAAGAAGGATGTCCGTGTGAATTATTTCCTTCTTATCCCTCAACCCCTATTGAACAACCACAGCTTTCAAAATGGCCATTAGTATATTATAACGTATGTAACAGGTGGCATTCCCAAGGCCTGTCATCCATTAAACGATTTATTCATATCAAAGGTAAACCTGTGCTTGCCTGTTAAAAGGTGCTTAAAATTACTGGTAAATCTATTTCCTTTTTCCCCTATATACAATTTTAAAGGTCTATACCAACTATAATCATCTCTCATTTTATCAACCCAGTTATGGAATTCCTTGTTACAATCATGGTTCCTAGCAAGAATGGTCATATAATAATAAACTAACACTTTCACATACCTCTTCTTCATATGCAATTTCCCAAAACCTTTTGACAAAGTGGCAGTTGGACACCCCTACAAAGCATGTGTGGCCATCTTTAGACATCTTCCATGAATAACAATAAATTAATGGCTATGAATAGAGATAAGCAAATATTTAGAAATTAAACTTAGCCAGCTTCAACATTTTCTTTTAAACTTTGCTTTGCTGCTAATCTCAATATTGCAAAGCCTTTAGTAGTCTGGGAGAAGATGTGTAGAACAATCTGAGGTTTCCTATGACTGTATTAAGAAAATTTAAGTTCTTTAATGCAATCACAACCTATTTAACAACTTTGCTCTAACAAACTTTTTAGGCTAATTGAATTCTAAAAGCAGATCCAAATGTATCTCTTTTTTAATCTGGTGTTTGTATACTGGTGATTCAAACTGAAGAAGCTGTGGTTTTTTCACAATTATACAAAAAGCACTCATGTGCTAAGTGGACAAATACACTGCTCAAAAAAAATAAAGGGAACACTTAAACAGAATATAACTCCAAGTAAATCAAACTTCTGTGAAATCAAACTGTCCACTTAGGAAGCAACACTGTTTGACAATCAATTTCACATGCTGTTGTGCAAATAGAATAAACAGATGGAAATTATTGGCAATTATCAAGACACACTCAATAAAGGAGTGGTTTTGCAGGTGGGGACCACAGACCACATCTCAATACCAATGCTTTCTGGCTGATGTTTTGGTGACTTTTGAATCTTGCTTGTGCTTTCACACTCGTGGTAGCATGAGACGTACTCTACACCCCACACAAGTGGCTCAGGTAGTGCAGTTCATCCAGGATGGCACATCAATGCGAGCTGTGGCAAGAAGGTTTTCTGTGTCTGTCAGCGTAGTGTCCAGAGGCTGGAGGTGCTACCAGGAGACAGGCCAGTACACCAGGAGACGTGGAGGGGGCCGTAGGAGGGCAACAACACAGCAGCAGGACCGCTACCTCAGCCTTTGTGCAAGGAGGAACAGGAGGATCACTGCCAGAGCCCTGCAAAATGACCTCCAGCAGGCCACAAATGTGCATGTGTCGGCACAAACGGTTAGAAACCAACTCCATGAGGATGGTCTGAGTGCCCAACGTCCACAGATGGGGATTGTGCTCACAGCCCAACACCATACAGAAAGCTTTGCATTTGCCACAGAACACCAGGATTGGCCTGGAGACGCCGTGGAGAGCGATCTGCTGCCTGTAACATCCTTGAGCATGACAGGTTTGGCAGTTTGTCAGTAATGGTGTGGGGTGGCATTTCTTTGGAGGGCCGCCAGCCCTCCATGCGCTCGCCAGAGGTAGCCTGACTGCCATTAGGTACCGAGATGAGATCCTCAGACCGCTTGTGAGACCATATGCTGGTGCAGTTGGCCTTGGGTTCCTCCTAATTCAGGACACTACCAGACCTCATGTGGCTGGAGTGTGTCAGCAGTTCCTGCAAGATGAAGGCATTGACGCTATGGACTGGACCACCCGTTCCCCAGACCTGAATTCGATTGAACACATCTGGGACATCATGTCTCACACCATCCACCAACGTCAAGTTGCACCACAGACTGTCCAAGAGTTGGCGAATGCTTTAGTTCAGGTCTGGGAGGAGATCCATCAGGAGACCATCCGCCGCCCTATCAGGAGCATGCCCAGGCATTGTAGGGAGATCATTCAGCCATGTGGAGGCTATACACACTACTGAGCATCATTTGCTTGTCTTCATTTTCCACTTTGATTTTGAGCGTCATTCCAACTCCAGACCTATTAGTTGTGATTTATGTTGATCATTTTTAGGTTTTATTGTTCTCAACACATTTCACTATGTAATGATTAAAGATTTACAACTGGAATATTTCATTCAGTGATATCTAGGATGTGGGATTTTAGTGTTCCCTTTATTTTTTTGAGCAGTGTGTAATGGACCATATCGAAATAACACCATAAAATGGGAGCAAACACTCCAAAGCCCAATAGCAGATATAAGTATCAAACCCAATAAGAAAAGACTAGAGCATAACCTAAATAAAGAAAAGTAACTAAATGGATGGCAAGCATACATATTCTGGCAACTTGGGCCAATGCAAAAGTCGTTTGTTCCATATTAGCTGAAATGTCAATTAAATCTCAGATAAAGCTAGCAAAGTTGAACTGTTCATCTAGTCCTCAAGGTTTGAGGAATTCCATCCAAGAAATCCATCCCGTTTCGTGTTGAATTATTTTCTTTTCCCTATCCCCCTGCCTAATGGTTGGTGGAACTACTTCAATTATGCAAAATGGATGGATCCTATATCGCCTCCATGTTTTAGATTAACATGACATGCTAATGGCGTATCTTTGCCCTGCGTAATGTCCCCTAGATGTTCACTGATACGTACACATAATTCATGTTTTATCTTACCCACGTAATCCATTGGACACGTGCAGAGATACATTTACAGTTAGCAAAGCACTTCATATTATTGATTTCTATTTGTCAAAGCACTTTTGAATGAACCTAAAAGTTGCAATGGCCACATCTAAAGGTGCCCACCGATGTATTATCAAGCCAGGGTCCCTTCCTTTTTTGGGGGTACAAAATGACAGTCCCTAATTGATTTTACCTTTCTGAAGTTGACAGACGGTTTCAAAGAGATAAAGCTGCAGGTGTCAGGATCAGCTCTTAAAATTTGCCAATGCCTTCTCAGAATGTCCATGATCTTATTGGACTGATCATCATAGGTCCCTGGTAATCGTGTAGTTGAATCTGATTCATTATTTTTCATTCTTAGGTTTAGGAATCAATAGGGATATCATACTGGCACCTAATGCATGTCTATATGGCGAATCCACAATCCATTCAGGATATTCCCTATCCAAGAAACTTCTTTTAATATCACTTGATTGAGCATTGAATTCAGCCCAAGATGAACAGTTCCTTCTCAGCATCTGAAACTGCCCCTTTGGAATTGTAACGCCCGGGAGACCGAGGTACCCAGCACCAGATCAATGAGGTCCGTCTCTTGAGGGGGATGTCACTAGTGGCTTGACCCGGTGCTGTGGCCTCAGGCGATGCATAATGTAAGGGGTATCATGAAGGAACAGACACTTACTTGATCAGCAGCAGGTCCTCTCAGCTGTGATGACCCCGATCCTGGATCGATGGCTGTTGTCCAAATGAAAGACTGAGGCGCTGAAACGTTTAACCAGTTTACTTCAACCCAAAGGGAATTGCAATCAATACTGTCACCGGAGTCTATATGAGAATTCTGAATTACTCTGACCCTGTCAGGATTTCCACCTCTTATTATGCGCAGTTTCTGTATGGCCCTGCTGCTGTATGTGAACTGGTTGCCGACCCAATCTGTCTCTTCTGTGTTCTGGTTTGACGGACAACCCGAGTCCTTTTTGTCGGCTTACCCCCTCTGGGAGTACCACTGAACTCTGTGTCTGTTGCTGCGTCTTACCCTGGTGAAGCTGATATCACCTCACTTCCTTCCGGTTGCTGTATTATATATAATAAATATAGCCACGGATCCGGTATCCATCTCTGCGCCTATTCTGGGTAGAGGTTATTGCTACCCGGTTCTCACAATGTCCTTTTTCTCTATTCCTCTTTTCCTACTATGGGTATTACGGGCCTATAATCCGTTATAGGGCTGTTAGGAGTTCAGTTATACGACTTCTCACTTTCAGCTCCTCAACCCAACTGCCAGTCCCTCTCTCAGACCAGAATAGATCAAGGGGAATCTCTGGAGCTCCCACTCCTGGCCGGAGATGGTAGTGCAGTCTTGCTATTTTAATATTTGTATTTGGTGTCAATAACTATTTTTGTGGCAAATACCCCTAGGGGCGCCACTACCCCTAGGGGCGCCACATTCCCCCTTAGTTAAGAACAGTACTCCGGGACTGTGGGATGATAACATTTTGAAATAACAATTGATATGTACAGAGTCTAAAAATGAAAAGTTACAAAAACCACTCAAAGAAACAAAAAAAATGGAATTCTGTAAAAAGTCACTTCAAATAGCATCCATTAATACAGTTTTATCCTTGAAGGTACTAGGAAGCAAAGTTCACAAAGCAGTCTTTCCGGAGCTTTGATTTAGTGTTTCCGGGCTGATAAAAGTTCAAGAATATGCAAGAAGTTCATACAGGTAAGTCTCTGTAGGTACTGGGCTTAAACGTTACAGAACGATAACAATGACTATAGTCTTATAGTTGGTAATCCGCATACCTGGCCGGTAATTGACCCTGGGTACTACGCTGGGATCTACGTAATACCGGTGTCTCTTTATGTGGTGTACTACTGTCTACTGCGGATATAGTATCTGCCCTATCTGCTAAAGATAATTCCACCACTATGGGGTTGGCAAGTTCACCGTGAATGGGATCACTCTGATCAGGAATCTGTTCTTCCTGACCTGGAACCTCTTGTAGTACGGGGTCAGCCTCTTCCTGTCTTGGGACTTCTAATATTGGGTTCGGTGTTGGATAAAAGGCCACCATGGGAACCACTACTGCACCATGGTATGTTAGTAGGGTTTGGGGAAAGTCTCCTATACAGGTGTGATACATTTCCTCCTCTTTTTCCTTTACTGGTTGAACCTGTATTGGTTGAATAACTTCTGGTTCTGGCTGGACAACTTCTGGCTCTTTCAATGTTTCCGGACATAATTTAAGATTGTCTCTTGACACTAGTACAGATGTTAAACCTCCGTTTTTGCTAATGAGACACATTTTAGGATTATCCATTCTTGTTGGTAAAACTGTGTAGGGTACGGCTTCCCATTGATTATCCAGTTTATTGGTTCGACGATTCCTTTTGAGTACTTGGTCACCCGGTTTTAATGGAGTTGCTAGAGCATTCTGGTTGAAAGTTCGCTCTTGTCTTTCTCTGGTTTGCTGGAGGCTTCTTTCCACACTCTCTTGCACTTGGCGATACTGCTTTTGCCGTACGACATCCCAATTGGAGTCTTGAACTTCTGCGTCTGGTTTCAGAATTCCCATTTCTAGATCGATTGGCAATTGGCCAGGTCTTGCACGCATAAGATAAGCTGGGGTGCAGTTGGTAGAGCTCACCGGGACATGATTATACAGATCCACCAAGTCAGGCAATTTCTCTGGCCATTGATTCCTTTCCGTTTCAGGTAAAGTCTTTAGTAGGTCTATCACAATATGGTTCATCTTCTCACATAGGCCGTTTGTTTGCGGATGATAGGCCGTCGTCCGGATCTTTTTACAACCATACATATTACAGAATTCTCTGAAGATCTCTGATTCAAAGGCTGTACCCTGGTCAGTGAGAACCTGTTCCGGATATCCATGGGGTCTACAAAAGTACGTTTGGAACGCTTTGGCTGCTGTTTTTGCAGTCAGATCTTTTACAGGTACTACTACCAAGAAACGCGAATAATGGTCCACGATGGTCAAGGCATAGACGTAACCGGACCGGCTCGGTGTCAACTTCACGTGGTCCATGGCTACCAGTTCAAGTGGTTGTTTGGTGATTATGGGCTGCAGTGGTGCTCTTTGGCTCTTTTGATCGTTCCTTCTGAGGTTGCACGGGCCACAGTTTCTACACCACTGTTCGATTGATTTTCTCATCCCGACCCAATAAAATCTTTCTCTCAGAAGTACTTCTAGCTTTTTCCAACCAAAGTGACCAGCACCATTGTGGTAAGCCTCGAGGACCATCCTCACATCTTGTTTAGGCACGATAATCTGCCAAACCAATTCATGTGTTTTCGGATTGGTGTATCTTCTACAGAGTTTCCCTTGATACAGGAACATTTTCCCTCTCTCTTTCCAGAGTTGATGCGTCTCTTCTGGGGCATCCTCATCGGGATATGCACTTTGCTCAGTCAATAGTTCCTTCACTAGCTTCACAGCCGGATTGCTATCTTGGGTGTATTTGACTGACGGTGTTTTACCTTGGGCTGATGAAAGGCTGGTAGTTCAATTTCTTCAAGCTCCCCCGTTTCTTCTTCTACATCTCTCAAGTGTGGCATCCGGGATAGGGCATCGGCATTTCCATTCTTGCGACCTGCTCGATACTTGATCACGAAGTTGTAATTAGATAACCGGGCTATCCATCACTGTTCTAACGCACCTAATTTAGCCGTGTCTAGGTGGGTCAATGGATTATTGTCAGTATAGACAATAAATTCTGCACCGGTCAAATAGTGTTTGAAACGTTCAGTCACAGCCCAAACTACTGCCAGTAGCTCCAATTTGAAGGAGCTATAATTTTCAGAATTTCTTTCAGTAGGCCGGAGTTTTCTACTTGCAAAGGCGATGACTTTCTCCCGACCTTCTTGCTTTTGTGCCAGCACCGCTCCCAATCCCACATTACTGGCATCGGTGTAGAGGATGAAAGGTTGATGGTAATCCGGGTATGCCAGAACTTCTTCTCCGGTTAGTGCCTTCTTTAGTTGTTCAAAGGAGTCTTCTCTTTCGTCGTTCCACTGAAAAGGAGGGTTTCGGTTTGAAGGTTTCTTCGTCTGCCCTATCAAAGCATCTTGCAAGGGCGCTGCCAATTTGGTAAATCCTTTTATAAATCTACGATAGTAACCCACTAATCCCAAGAATTGCCTCACTTCTTTTGCGTTGGTAGGTCTTGGCCAATCCCTTATGGCAGTTATTTTCTCGGGATCCGGTGCTACTCCCTCCGAACTCACGATGTGCCCTAAGTATTGTACCTTTGGCTTGAGAAGGTGACATTTGGATGGTTTGATTTTCATACCATACTTGGATAAGGCTTCGAACACCTCTGCCAGGTCTGTTAAGTGCTGTTCGTAAGTCTTTGAGTAGACGATCACATCATCTAGGTACAGGAGGACGGTCTCAAAGTTCTTGTGTCCGAGGCAACATTCCATCAGTCGCTGGAAAGTACCGGATGCGTTGCAGAGTCCGAACGGCATACGATTAAATTCGCTTAGACCCATTGGTGTGGTGAATGCCGTTTTTTCTTTATCTCTCTCAGCCACAGGGACTTGCCAATACCCGCTTGTTAAGTCTAAGGTGGAAAAATAATTAGCAGATTTTAAAGCAGTCAAGGACTCTTCTATCCTAGGCAAGGGATAGGCGTCTTTATGGGTGATGTTATTAATCCGCCGGTAGTCTACGCACATACTCATGGTTCTGTCCTTTTTTTTGACAATCACCAGAGGGGCCGCCCAAGGGCTACAACTATCTCTTATTACCCCGGCCTGTTTCATCTCTCTCAGCATGTCCTTCGCGCATTGATAGTGAGCGGGCGGTATGGGTCTATATCTTTCTTTTATCGGGGGATGGTCACCGGTGGGGATTGTATGTTCCACTCCTTCTATCCGTCCGAAGTCCAATGGGTGTTCACTGAAGACCTGTTCATATTCCGTCACTAATCTATACACCCCTTGTCTTTGATAGGTAGGTGTTGAATCTACACCCACGTCTAGCTGTTGGCACCAATCCTCCGATTCTCCATCTGAGCCGTTATCTTCCACCTGACAGGTTGATTCTAAGGGCTCAACGGTTGTGATGGCATTGTTGTCAACAGTATATAACTTTGCCACTGTAGCGTACCTTGGCAAAGTGACCCCTTCTTCTCCACAGTTCAAAAGTCGTACCGGCACCCGTCCCCGGTGTACCTCGACCACCCCTCGTGCCGTGAGTATAGTGGGCCTGCTGTTGGTGTACGCTGGTTCTATTAAGGCTTGATAGTCTCGTCCTTTAGTACCAATGGCCGCTCTACACCATACCAGCATTTCTGTTTTTGGTGGGATTACAATAGACGTTGGATCACTCACCCTCACACTGCCGATTTCTCCACCTGCAACTTCTATCTGTTGCCTTAACATCAACACTTTTATTTCCCTCCGGAGAACTCTCTGCTGGCAGGATCGGGCAGTTTCAGCAATTTGTTGTAAGACAGATATAACTTCGGAAAAGCAGTTCTCTAACACATTCATTCCTGTCAAAACAGTTGGTTCACAGTTCTGTCGGTCAACATCAACGACAATTATACCCTGTTTCTTCAATTCTGCTTTACCAATCTTTATAGTCATCTCCCTGAATCCTAGTTTCGGTACCAACTTACCATTACTGGCCCATATATCTAGTTCAACATCAGAGGGTCCTTTATCAATATCTACCTCAGCCCAGTACCTCTTATAAAGGATATATGGTATAGATTAAATCTGGGAACCTGTATCCAGCAAAGCGTTGAGGGGAATTCCGTCCAGCACGATAGGGATGATGGGTTGTCCTCCGATGTACCTGTCGTGCCAGGGTGTTGGGCCTTGAAAATTCATTCCTGTGAAGCGGCCCGCATTCCCAGGGAATTCCCGTTTAAATCACAATTTCGTGCAAAGTGGCCTGGCTGCTGGCAACGGCTTCAAATGGGCCGTCCATCCGGTTGGTAGCGGTCACGGGGTCGTCCTCTCCATGTCGGGTATCTCCGGGACCTCATCCATGGAACATCCTCTCTACGGTTTGCCAACTCCATCTTGGGTTCTCTCATCTCCTGCATGGTTTTAGCCATTGAAGCAACAACATCAGTTAAAGAGTCAAGCTTTTGCTGAAGAGCCTCATTAGTAATGGGCCCCAGAGACTTAGCACTGGCACCGGACTTAGCTGATGTCACTGGCATTCCCCGTTGCTGAAGTGCATCTGCCATGGGTTGTGTGAGATCCTGATCCCGAGGTGCCTCTGCCAGCTGGAGACGTATAGCGCTCTCCTTTAATTGGGCAAATGTCAATTCAGGGTTCTTAAAAACAAGCATGCTCACATGCCCCCGGTGATAAGGGGTGTAGAGTCCCCCAATAAATTGATCTCTTAGCAGTTTATCGGCTCATGTGTTAAAAATGGGTTCAGCCAGTGTAAGTGATTTAAGGGCTTCCTGCATGTTTAAGGCAAAATCTCTCACGCCTTCATTAGCTTTTTGTTTGCAATTAAAGAATCGTACTTTAGCTTTGCTGCTGGCAGTGCTTTCAAATGTAGCTTTTAATCCAGCAAATATGCGTTCAACAGTACCTTTTAGATCAGTTGCCCATGCCGTGACTTCTCGCTTAGCATGGCCACTTAACTGCATCATCAGGAGACTAACACGCTGAGCTTCACCCACGGGGAACATATCAAAATGAGCCACCATATTTTCCCTGAAACCGTCAAGGGTATTAGGTTCACCTTCATACATTGGAAGCCACGGGCCACCCGGGGTATATGGCATCAACACCGGCATGATGGGTGCCACTCCTTGCACTGCTGCGCTGCTAGGCTCTCTATCGACACTCTGTCTTTCAGCTGCATTAGCGTCGCCGGGTGCTGCGGCGTCTCCGTGCTGCGACATACTGTACCCCCTTAGTTAATCCAGACCCCTCCGGTCCCAGCTTCCGTCTAGATAATGTAGATTTGTTCCTCTGTTCAGCAGGATGACAATGACACGCCCCCTGCTGCCTCTAACTGCCGCACGCTCTGTGATGGTGGATTTTGAAGTTTTTCAGTTAGACTGGGGCTTGGGTAATGACGTAGCTCGATTAACAGTTTTGTGCCTATCGGTTGTGAGATGATTACATCAGGGGATGGCGGCCATTTTTACCCCATTATAACCAATGGAGAAAAGTCACTTTCAATAGTTTTCAATGGGGAACGGGATTTTCTTTAACAAAGTCAATTTCCAAGATTTTTCATCCAAATTTTCACAGTTTCAGACTCCAATTACGGCACACAATACCCGATGTACGGGCTGGCCCGATCCTGTTCGTGACGCCAGTTGTAACGCCCGGGAGACCGAGGTACCCAGCACCAGATCAATGAGGTCCGTCTCTTGAGGGGGATGTCACTAGTGGCTTGACCCGGTGCTATGGCCTCAGGCGATGCATAATGTAAGGGGTATCATGAAGGAACAGACACTTACTTGATCAGCAGCAGGTCCTCTCAGCTGTGATGACCCCGATCCTGGATCGATGGCTATTGTCCAAATGAAAGACTGAGGCGCTGAAACGTTTAACCAGTTTACTTCAACCCAAAGGGAATTGCAATCAATACTGTCACCGGAGTCTATATGAGAATTCTGAATTACTCTGACCCTGTCAGGATTTCCACCTGTTATTATGCACAGTTTCTATATGGTCCTGCTGCTGTTTGTGAACTGGCTGCCGACCCAATCTGTCTCTTCTGTGCTCTGGTTTGACGGACAACCCGAGTCCTTTTTGTCGGCTTACCCCCTCTGGGAGTACCGCTGAACTCTGTGTCTGTTGCTGCGTCTTACCCTGGTGAAGCTGAAATCACCTCACTTCCTTCCGGTTGCTGTATTATATATAATAAATATAGCCACAGATCCGGTATCCATCTCTGCGCCTATTCTGGGTAGAGGTTATTGCTACCCGGTTCTCACAATGTCCTTTTTCTCTATTCCTCTTTTCCTACTATGGGTATTACGGGCCTATAATCCGTTATAGGGCTGTTAGGAGTTCAGTTATACGACTTCTCACTTTCAGCTCCTCAACCCAACTGCCAGTCCCTCTCTCAGACCAGAATAGATCAAGGGGAATCTCTGGAGCTCCCCCTTCTGGCCGGAGAAGGTAGTGCAGTCTTGCTATTTTAATATTTGTATTTGGTGTCAATAATTATTTTTGTGGCAAATACCCCTAGGGGCGCCACAGAATCTCTCTCTTTAATGAGGTAGGGTGCCTACTCTCCCATTTAAGCAAACTATTGGTTGTCGTGAGTGAAGGATGACACTGGAAGATCACTCAGAATCCCACCGCTGCCACCATAGGTGAAGTCCCTAACATCACTTTTCCTTCAGAAGGATCACACGGTATGAGTGAACTCCCCGCACCCTCACTTTTTACTTGCCGATTCCAAGAAAATGTCTGTAACCTTGATATGGTAAAATAAGAGATATCAACTTCACTGCAAACTGGGTGAGTGCCACATTTCTTTTTCTATGGACTATCTTTTTGACTATTATATGTGAAACACCAGTTCCCAGTGGCAAAAAGCAACCGGTTTTTTAGTCCTGAAGGATCATATGTTGTATTCTTTGAAATGCTCTACAGCTCCTAGTGCCATTCAATTCTTTTTTTTTCTGAAAACCTATAGTACTTGGTGGTGCCCAGAAAGAACATCTCCTGTTTCTTGGTCCTGGGGTGGACCAGGATTTGATGGCATCCACCTTCCCAGACTCTGGTTTCATCCACCTTCCCAGACTCTGGTTTCAGAGCCCTCCGCCTACCTGGTGTCTCAGGTAGTGGACATTCCTCATAGCCAGCTGGCACTTTTCTGGCTTTATAGTTAAGCCTGCTCAGTGGATTCGCGTGATCACCTGCGTCAGATACTCTAGGTGATCTTCCCAGGTGGGATTGAAGATGGCAATGTCAGTATGCAGCTGTGTACCCTTCAAGTCCCTTGAGCAGAGTGTTGACAATCTGCTGAAAAGTGGCAGGGGCATTCTTCATGCTGAATGGTATCACTGTGGACTTTTACAGTCCGAATGTGGTGACAAAGGCAGGGCTTTTCCACGCCTTGCGGGTCAGGGGAATCTGCCAACATCCCCGGCTCAGATATATAATGGTCAGGTACATGGCCCCAGCCAACTGTTCGAGCAGGTCATTGATGCGCGGCATTGGGTTACGCATCTGTGACTGACAGCGTTGAGCCCTCTGTAATCCACAAAGAACTGAGTTGTCCGGTCTTTCTTTAGGATGAGGACTACAGGCGAGTCACAAGTGCTGCTAAATGTTTGGATGATCCCAAGCTTCAGCATTGTCAATCTCCTGGCGCATGTGCTTCTGCACCTCCAAGGATACCAGATATGCTAGACACCAGATTGGGGGGTGATCCCCAGTGCCCTTGTGATGGATGACAGACTCTGTTCTTCCGAGCTTGTTGTAGAACAAATCCTGTAAAAGGTGTAGGGTTGTCCAGCTAGGACCATTGGTCCGACAAGAGCTGGTTGCAAACTTCCAAATCCTCGATGGTCCCACCCTAGCCTGGGTGATTATATCTGGGAGGGTCTCCACCTCTCCCTCTTCTGGCAGGTTGCATACAGGGAGGGTTAAGGCCTCCTGCTCATGAGGTACCTTCATCATGTTGACTTGGAAGGCCTTCTGCCTTCCCTGGGTGTAGTCCAGGGTGACCAGGTACGTTACACCATTAATGTGCTGATGCACAAGGTATGGGCATTCACAGGTTGCCTGAAGCTTGTCTTGGGGTATGGGGTCCAGTGCCAACACCTTTTGACCAACTTGGTAGATCCTCTCAGAAGTATTCTGGTCATACCATCGTTCTGGTCGACTTGGGCTTGTCATATTGTCGTGCAACAGCTGTGCCAAGGCCTGCATCTTGTCATGGAAGCGCATGACATACTTAATGATCGACACTCCAAGGGTGTCTAAGTATCCTTCCCAGAACAATTTCACCATAGCCAGGGGCCCCCACACACGTTGTCCGTACAGGAGCACAAAGGGCAAGAACCCTGTTGAGGCCTGTGGAACTTCCCAGTAGGCAAATAGTAGGTGTGGGAGGTACCACTCCCAGTCATTAGAGTTGACCAACATTGTGAAGAAACCAGATTTGCAGTTTGCAAACCAAGAAGAATTGACCTTTTATCTGTATATTGGCTTGTGGATTTGTGTTTGTCTTGTAGGTCAAGAAGACACACTTGTAAACTGATATACCATTTAACATACTGTGTAAGCTTGTAATAGTGACTTGTGCATAGTATGTGTTTACCTTTATTTATTGTTTGCTGATATGCTAATTGTGTATTGTATTCTGTATCCAGTTTGTTGACTTCGAAGGTAGATAGGGAAAGGCTGTGAGGGTGGACTGTTATGACCCCAATGGCAGAGGGTCTCAGAAATATTTACTAAGTCTGCAAACACAAAAACCAGCTCATAGGGCAGTGGTAACTGGGCTGACCATATATCTAATCCTAGCACCACAAATAACAGCAGCCGGGGAACGTACCTACGTTGATTCTAGACATCTCGCGCCAGCCGGAGAACTAACTAGCCCTAGAAGGGAAAAGAAAGACCTTTCTTGCCTCCAGAGAAAAGACCCCAAAAGTTGGATACAAGCCCCCAACAAATAATAACGGTGAGGTAAGAGGAAAAGACAAACGTAAGAATGAGCTAGGTATTTAGCAAAGAGAGGCCCACTAGCTAATAGCAGAATATAGTAAGATAACTTATATGGTCAGCAAAAACCCTATCAAAAATATCCACGCTGGAAATTCAAGAACCCCCGAACCGTCTAACGGCCCGGGGGGAGAACACCAGCCCCCTAGAGCTTCCAGCAAGGTCAGGAATCACATTTAGTACAAGCTGGACAAAAATGAGAGCAAGCAAATAACCTAAAAAACAAAGAAGCAGGACTTAGCTTAATTTTGCACGAACCAGGACCAACAGATAGGAGCAAACAGAAAGGATCTGATTACAACGATGCCAGGCACTGGACTAAGGATCCAGAAGGTTTATATAGCAACACCCCTGGACTAACGACCCAGGTGGGTGCAAACTGAGGGAAGAAAATCCCAGAGTCATATCACTAGTAACCACAAGAGGGAGCCAAAAAGTCTAATTCACAACAGTACCCCCCCCTTAAGGAGGGGTCACCGAACCCTCACCAAGACCACCAGGGCGATCAGGATGAGCAGCGTGAAAGGCACGAACTAAATCGGCCGCATGCACATCAGAGGCAACCACCCAGGAATTATCCTCCTGACCATAGCCCTTCCACTTGACCAAATACTGAAGCCTCCGTCTGGAGAGACGAGAATCCAAGATCTTCTCCACCACGTACTCCAACTCGCCCTCAACCAACACCGGAGCAGGAGGCTCAGCAGAAGGAACCACGGGCACAACGTAGCATCGCAACAAAGACCTATGGAACACGTTGTGAATGGCACACGACACCGGAAGATCCAAGCGAAATGACACTGGATTAAGGATTTCCAATATCTTGTAAGGACCGATGAAGCGAAGCTTAAATTTAGGAGAGGAGACCTTCATAGGAACAAATCGAGAAGACAGCCACACCAAATCCCCAACACGAAGTCGGGGACCCACACCGCGGCGGCGGTTGGCAAAACGCTGAGCCTTCTCCTGTGACAATTTTAAGTTGTCCACCACATGATTCCAGATCTGCTGCAACCTATCCACCACAGAATCTACCCCAGGACAGTCAGAAGGCTCCACATGTCCCGAGGAAAAACGAGGATGGAAACCAGAGTTGCAGAAAAATGGCGAAACCAAAGTAGCGGAACTAGCCCGATTATTAAGGGCAAACTCAGCCAACGGCAAGAAGGTCACCCAATCATCCTGATCTGCCGAAACAAAACACCTCAAATAAGCCTCCAGAGTCTGATTAGTTCGCTCCGTTTGTCCATTAGTCTGAGGATGAAAGGCACACGAGAACGACAAATCAATGCCCATCCTAGTACAAAAGGATCGCCAGAACCTGGAAACAAACTGGGATCCTCGGTCAGACACAATATTCTCAGGAATGCCGTGTAAACGAACCACATTCTGAAAGAACACAGGAACCAGATCAGAAGAGGAAGGCAGCTTAGGCAAAGGCACCAAATGGACCATTTTTGAAAAGCGATCACATACTTAATGGCTTCAGAAAGGCCATTTCTGAAATTTGCGGCCAGAGCACACTCATTCCACTGAGTAAGCACGGACCATTTCCGAAATTTTTGGCAATACACTTCAGCTTCATCCTGGCCCTGAGAAATAGCCAGCAAAGCTTTTTCTGCCTGAACTTCAAGATTGGGTTCCTCGTAAAGCAATCCGAGCGCCAGAAAAAACGCATCAATATTTGCCAATGCCGGATCTCCTGGCGCTAGCGAGAAAGCCCAATCCTGAGGGTCGCCCCGTAAAAAAGAAATAACAATTTTAACTTGCTGAGCAGAATCTCCAGATGAATGGGGTCTCAGAGAAAGAAACAATTTACAATTATTCTTGAAATTCCTAAACCTAAATCGGTCTCCAGAAAACAGTTCGGGAATAGGTATTTTAGGTTCAGACATAGGGCTACTGGTAACAAAATCTTGTATGCCCTGCACACGAGCAGCCAGCTGGTCTACACTTGTAATCAAGGTCTGGACATTCATGTCTGCAGCAAGCACAAGCCACTCAAAGGTAAAGGGGAGAAAGAGAGGAAAAAAAAAAAAAACTCAGAATTTCCTTTCTTATTATCCCACTTCTGCAATGCATTAAACATTCAATGTTGGCCTGGCATACTGTTATGACCCCAATGGCAGAGGGTCTCAGAAATATTTACTAAGTCTGCAAACACAAAAACCAGCTCATAGGGCAGTGGTAACTAGGCTTACCATATATCTAATCCTAGCACCACAAATAACAGCAGCCGGGGAACGTACCTACGTTGATTCTAGACGTCTCGCGCCAGCCGGAGAACTAACTAGCCCTAGAAGGGAAAAGAAAGACCTTTCTTGCCTCCAGAGAAAAGACCCCAAAAGTTGGATACAAGCCCCCAACAAATAATAACGGTGAGGTAAGAGGAAAAGACAAACGTAAGAATGAGCTAGGTATTTAGCAAAGAGAGGCCCACTAGCTAATAGCAGAATATAGTAAGATAACTTATATGGTCAGCATAAACCCTATCAAAAATATCCACGCTGGAAATTCAAGAACCCCCGAACCGTCTAACGGCCCGGGGGGAGAACACCAGCCCCCTAGAGCTTCCAGCAAGGTCAGGAATCACATTTAGTACAAGCTGGACAAAAATGAGAGCAAGCAAATAACCTAAAAAACAAAGAAGCAGGACTTAGCTTAATTTTGCACGAACCAGGACCAACAGATAGGAGCAAACAGAAAGGATCTGATTACAACGATGCCAGGCACTGGACTAAGGATCCAGAAGGTTTATATAGCAACACCCCTGGACTAACGACCCAGGTGGGTGCAAACTGAGGGAAGAAAATCCCAGAGTCATATCACTAGTAACCACAAGAGGGAGCCAAAAAGTCTAATTCACAACAGTACCCCCCCCTTAAGGAGGGGTCACCGAACCCTCACCAAGACCACCAGGGCGATCAGGATGAGCAGCGTGAAAGGCACGAACTAAATCGGCCGCATGCACATCAGAGGCAACCACCCAGGAATTATCCTCCTGACCATAGCCCTTCCACTTGACCAAATACTGAAGCCTCCGTCTGGAGAGACGAGAATCCAAGATCTTCTCCACCACGTACTCCAACTCGCCCTCAACCAACACCGGAGCAGGAGGCTCAGCAGAAGGAACCACGGGCACAACGTAGCATCGCAACAAAGACCTATGGAACACGTTGTGAATGGCACACGACACCGGAAGATCCAAGCGAAATGACACTGGATTAAGGATTTCCAATATCTTGTAAGGACCGATGAAGCGAAGCTTAAATTTAGGAGAGGAGACCTTCATAGGAACAAATCGAGAAGACAGCCACACCAAATCCCCAACACGAAGTCGGGGACCCACACCGCGGCGGCGGTTGGCAAAACGCTGAGCCTTCTCCTGTGACAATTTTAAGTTGTCCACCACATGATTCCAGATCTGCTGCAACCTATCCACCACAGAATCTACCCCAGGACAGTCAGAAGGCTCCACATGTCCCGAGGAAAAACGAGGATGGAAACCAGAGTTGCAGAAAAATGGCGAAACCAAAGTAGCGGAACTAGCCCGATTATTAAGGGCAAACTCAGCCAACGGCAAGAAGGTCACCCAATCATCCTGATCTGCCGAAACAAAACACCTCAAATAAGCCTCCAGAGTCTGATTAGTTCGCTCCGTTTGTCCATTAGTCTGAGGATGAAAGGCACACGAGAACGACAAATCAATGCCCATCCTAGTACAAAAGGATCGCCAGAACCTGGAAACAAACTGGGATCCTCGGTCAGACACAATATTCTCAGGAATGCCGTGTAAACGAACCACATTCTGAAAGAACACAGGAACCAGATCAGAAGAGGAAGGCAGCTTAGGCAAAGGCACCAAATGGACCATTTTTGAAAAGCGATCACATACTTAATGGCTTCAGAAAGGCCATTTCTGAAATTTGCGGCCAGAGCACACTCATTCCACTGAGTAAGCACGGACCATTTCCGAAATTTTTGGCAATACACTTCAGCTTCATCCTGGCCCTGAGAAATAGCCAGCAAAGCTTTTTCTGCCTGAACTTCAAGATTGGGTTCCTCGTAAAGCAATCCGAGCGCCAGAAAAAACGCATCAATATTTGCCAATGCCGGATCTCCTGGCGCTAGCGAGAAAGCCCAATCCTGAGGGTCGCCCCGTAAAAAAGAAATAACAATTTTAACTTGCTGAGCAGAATCTCCAGATGAATGGGGTCTCAGAGAAAGAAACAATTTACAATTATTCTTGAAATTCCTAAACCTAAATCGGTCTCCAGAAAACAGTTCGGGAATAGGTATTTTAGGTTCAGACATAGGGCTACTGGTAACAAAATCTTGTATGCCCTGCACACGAGCAGCCAGCTGGTCTACACTTGTAATCAAGGTCTGGACATTCATGTCTGCAGCAAGCACAAGCCACTCAAAGGTAAAGGGGAGAAAGAGAGGAAAAAAAAAAAAAACTCAGAATTTCCTTTCTTATTATCCCACTTCTGCAATGCATTAAACATTCAATGTTGGCCTGGCATACTGTTATGACCCCAATGGCAGAGGGTCTCAGAAATATTTACTAAGTCTGCAAACACAAAAACCAGCTCATAGGGCAGTGGTAACTAGGCTTACCATATATCTAATCCTAGCACCACAAATAACAGCAGCCGGGGAACGTACCTACGTTGATTCTAGACGTCTCGCGCCAGCCGGAGAACTAACTAGCCCTAGAAGGGAAAAGAAAGACCTTTCTTGCCTCCAGAGAAAAGACCCCAAAAGTTGGATACAAGCCCCCAACAAATAATAACGGTGAGGTAAGAGGAAAAGACAAACGTAAGAATGAGCTAGGTATTTAGCAAAGAGAGGCCCACTAGCTAATAGCAGAATATAGTAAGATAACTTATATGGTCAGCATAAACCCTATCAAAAATATCCACGCTGGAAATTCAAGAACCCCCGAACCGTCTAACGGCCCGGGGGGAGAACACCAGCCCCCTAGAGCTTCCAGCAAGGTCAGGAATCACATTTAGTACAAGCTGGACAAAAATGAGAGCAAGCAAATAACCTAAAAAACAAAGAAGCAGGACTTAGCTTAATTTTGCACGAACCAGGACCAACAGATAGGAGCAAACAGAAAGGATCTGATTACAACGATGCCAGGCACTGGACTAAGGATCCAGAAGGTTTATATAGCAACACCCCTGGACTAACGACCCAGGTGGGTGCAAACTGAGGGAAGAAAATCCCAGAGTCATATCACTAGTAACCACAAGAGGGAGCCAAAAAGTCTAATTCACAACAGTACCCCCCCCTTAAGGAGGGGTCACCGAACCCTCACCAAGACCACCAGGGCGATCAGGATGAGCAGCGTGAAAGGCACGAACTAAATCGGCCGCATGCACATCAGAGGCAACCACCCAGGAATTATCCTCCTGACCATAGCCCTTCCACTTGACCAAATACTGAAGCCTCCGTCTGGAGAGACGAGAATCCAAGATCTTCTCCACCACGTACTCCAACTCGCCCTCAACCAACACCGGAGCAGGAGGCTCAGCAGAAGGAACCACGGGCACAACGTAGCATCGCAACAAAGACCTATGGAACACGTTGTGAATGGCACACGACACCGGAAGATCCAAGCGAAATGACACTGGATTAAGGATTTCCAATATCTTGTAAGGACCGATGAAGCGAAGCTTAAATTTAGGAGAGGAGACCTTCATAGGAACAAATCGAGAAGACAGCCACACCAAATCCCCAACACGAAGTCGGGGACCCACACCGCGGCGGCGGTTGGCAAAACGCTGAGCCTTCTCCTGTGACAATTTTAAGTTGTCCACCACATGATTCCAGATCTGCTGCAACCTATCCACCACAGAATCTACCCCAGGACAGTCAGAAGGCTCCACATGTCCCGAGGAAAAACGAGGATGGAAACCAGAGTTGCAGAAAAATGGCGAAACCAAAGTAGCGGAACTAGCCCGATTATTAAGGGCAAACTCAGCCAACGGCAAGAAGGTCACCCAATCATCCTGATCTGCCGAAACAAAACACCTCAAATAAGCCTCCAGAGTCTGATTAGTTCGCTCCGTTTGTCCATTAGTCTGAGGATGAAAGGCACACGAGAACGACAAATCAATGCCCATCCTAGTACAAAAGGATCGCCAGAACCTGGAAACAAACTGGGATCCTCGGTCAGACACAATATTCTCAGGAATGCCGTGTAAACGAACCACATTCTGAAAGAACACAGGAACCAGATCAGAAGAGGAAGGCAGCTTAGGCAAAGGCACCAAATGGACCATTTTTGAAAAGCGATCACATACTTAATGGCTTCAGAAAGGCCATTTCTGAAATTTGCGGCCAGAGCACACTCATTCCACTGAGTAAGCACGGACCATTTCCGAAATTTTTGGCAATACACTTCAGCTTCATCCTGGCCCTGAGAAATAGCCAGCAAAGCTTTTTCTGCCTGAACTTCAAGATTGGGTTCCTCGTAAAGCAATCCGAGCGCCAGAAAAAACGCATCAATATTTGCCAATGCCGGATCTCCTGGCGCTAGCGAGAAAGCCCAATCCTGAGGGTCGCCCCGTAAAAAAGAAATAACAATTTTAACTTGCTGAGCAGAATCTCCAGATGAATGGGGTCTCAGAGAAAGAAACAATTTACAATTATTCTTGAAATTCCTAAACCTAAATCGGTCTCCAGAAAACAGTTCGGGAATAGGTATTTTAGGTTCAGACATAGGGCTACTGGTAACAAAATCTTGTATGCCCTGCACACGAGCAGCCAGCTGGTCTACACTTGTAATCAAGGTCTGGACATTCATGTCTGCAGCAAGCACAAGCCACTCAAAGGTAAAGGGGAGAAAGAGAGGAAAAAAAAAAAAAACTCAGAATTTCCTTTCTTATTATCCCACTTCTGCAATGCATTAAACATTCAATGTTGGCCTGGCATACTGTTATGACCCCAATGGCAGAGGGTCTCAGAAATATTTACTAAGTCTGCAAACACAAAAACCAGCTCATAGGGCAGTGGTAACTAGGCTTACCATATATCTAATCCTAGCACCACAAATAACAGCAGCCGGGGAACGTACCTACGTTGATTCTAGACGTCTCGCGCCAGCCGGAGAACTAACTAGCCCTAGAAGGGAAAAGAAAGACCTTTCTTGCCTCCAGAGAAAAGACCCCAAAAGTTGGATACAAGCCCCCAACAAATAATAACGGTGAGGTAAGAGGAAAAGACAAACGTAAGAATGAGCTAGGTATTTAGCAAAGAGAGGCCCACTAGCTAATAGCAGAATATAGTAAGATAACTTATATGGTCAGCATAAACCCTATCAAAAATATCCACGCTGGAAATTCAAGAACCCCCGAACCGTCTAACGGCCCGGGGGGAGAACACCAGCCCCCTAGAGCTTCCAGCAAGGTCAGGAATCACATTTAGTACAAGCTGGACAAAAATGAGAGCAAGCAAATAACCTAAAAAACAAAGAAGCAGGACTTAGCTTAATTTTGCACGAACCAGGACCAACAGATAGGAGCAAACAGAAAGGATCTGATTACAACGATGCCAGGCACTGGACTAAGGATCCAGAAGGTTTATATAGCAACACCCCTGGACTAACGACCCAGGTGGGTGCAAACTGAGGGAAGAAAATCCCAGAGTCATATCACTAGTAACCACAAGAGGGAGCCAAAAAGTCTAATTCACAACAGTGGACTGAAGGACAATGGGTAAATCTAAAAATAGATCACATGTCTCGGGTATAAAAAAGACTTCTTTTCTTGGTTGGTGTCACTCTTCAGGATCTCAGCTGAGGGTACATCGTACCCAGCTGAAAGAACACAGGACTGCTCTTGGTTATCTCCCTATGCTTGTCGTTACCTCCTCTCTGTGTGTGTATCACAGGTGGAGTAGCGACCCTGGGAGCTCGGACATAACATCTACCATTATCCCGCCGAGTCAGCGGAAGGGTGAGACCCTGTAATGTGCACCATCTTGGGGTAATTGCTGGGATTGTTCTGTTTGCTATTGGGTGTTGTGGTTCAATAAAGTATTGCCACACTGTTTTACCCTAACCCTGTGTTGTCTGTGTAGTGTATTGCCCATCAGGAGATAGCTCGGGCATTCAGTGGTATGAGCCCTGGTCCATGCAGTCTTGCTAAAGGCAGCCGGGTCAGCGGACAAGAGCACCCACTGACCCTGTTTCTCCACAAACATCTTAAGCATCTGCTTCAAGGTGCCATTGAACCGTTTGCACCTGTCGTTAGACTGTGGGTTTTATAGGCTGGCCACCAGGTGTTGCACCTGTATCTGACTACAGAGGGACTCCATCAGCTTCAACATCAACTGGGTTCCACTGTCAGTGAGCATTTTCTCGGGAAAAAACACTTTGGAGAAAATCTCCAGTAAGGTGGTGGCTAAATTGTCATCCCAAATGGACAACAAGTCGACCGCTTCCAGCTACTGGGTGGCAAGGCCTACTCCCGTCAGTACAAAGCACTTCCCATAGATGCTGGGAGTGGCCATCGGTCCAACCAGATCCAGAGCCACTCTCCTGAAAAACTGTTTAACAATGGGCAGAGTTACCAGTGGGGCTTTGTGGTGCTGCCTTGCCCTCCCCACCTTCTGACAATTGTCACATGAATAGCAGTTGGCAGCCACATCAGTCCTCATTCTTTGCCAATAGAAATGCCGGGGTAGCCTGGCTTTTGTCTTAGTGATTCCTAGACATCCAGCCATCGGCATCTCATGTGCAATCTGCAACATCTCTGCCCTGAATGGATAGGATACCATTAACTAGGCCATGCCTCTGGTGAACCCTGCTGGACCATTACAGCCATCCTTGGTCCCAGTGCACCCGCTTAAGGTCTGAGTCTGAGCTCCTTGAGAGCTTTCAGACTGTTGTTAGTTTCCAACATCACCTTAAAAGCATGACTGAACGTGGCGGGAATAGATGAATCTGCCACTTGTTGTGTCAGCTCCCCAAGACCTTTCTCTTGGCTTTCTTCTGACCCAGCAGCCAGTTGGCCAGAAAGGGGGAAGCCGTCAGACCCCTGAGGGGCCCTTGAGCTACCATTGCCTGTGACAACGGCCATGGCCACTGAAATGGGGTATTGCTCACTTCTCTGCTTATGACCAAGTTGCCAGTCCAGGCTGACTAACCTGACCCTCTGATTGTGGAGGAACCCTGCAATGAGGCCTTACCTGGGAGCCCTGCCTCCCCTGGGACAGCCCTGCCCTCAATTGTATGCTCCTCCTCCACAGCTGTCTGCTCCCCTTTCTGTCCCCACTGCGAGACACTCACAGGACAACTGGTTTCTGCATGCCAACTGGCCACACTCTAAGGCATTATTACTGCTTGCTTGATTTATCTCCTCCCCTTCTAGGGGAGAAGGACACAGTACATAGCCCACCCCTACATCCCCATCAGTAGGCATGTTAATCACATTGACATCAACAGGGCTGGACATTACTTTGTTGTCTGGAGGATCAGGCCTTGGGTGCTCAGTTGCCACATACCGGAACACTAGCCTCCCCAAGTCTGTCCCATGCAAAACACTCGCGGGAATATTTGAGGTTACATCTTCCTCCCGCACTCCCTTCCCAGTGCCCAAGTCAAAATATACCTTAGTTACAGCAGCGCCGGTTCAACTCCTCCAATCCCAGAGACCGCAAACGTTTTCTCTGGTACCAAATCCTGTGGGAACATCAGCCCAGGTCGCACAAGAGTCATTTCAGTGCAGGTGTCTCGTAGTCTCATGGCCATGACCTGGTCTATGGTGACTGGCTGGAAGTTAAGGAATAGTGATGGGCGAGTATACTCGATACTCGAGATTTTCCGAGCATTTGTAAGTACTCGAAGATTTAGTTTTCTGCGCCGCAGCTGAATGATTTACATCTGTTAGCCAGCATAAGTACATGTGGGGGTTCCCTAGCAACCAGGCAACCCCTACATGTACTTATGCTGGCTAACAGATGTAAATCATTCAGTTGTGGCGCAGAAAACTAAATCTCTGAGTACTTACAAATACTCGGAGGACACCCGAGCATGCTCAGGAAATCTCAAGTACCGAGTATACTCGCTCATCACTATTAAGGAACCTCCCACCACCCTCACCAACGCACAAAACAATGAACAGGACCTTCTGGCACTGGGGATACATGGCTTTGTTGTGTTCCTGTCATTTGCAGAGATGACATAGACTGAGTTTCCCCACCGACGTGGAGAGGGAAGCATGGGCAGGTGCCCCTTGGGCTTGGGGGCAATGACAGCAGGCACCGCATGTATCTTACTCCCTCTCCAGCCCGCAGGTTTCTTAGCCTCTGGAGTCTTGTTGTTGGAGTACTTGTCCCTGTTGCAGAGGCCCCCTTTGGCTTACGATCCTGAAGATACTGCTGGAGTTCCTCTGGGAAGTTCCACACAAACTACTCAGTTGCGATAAGCTCCTTCAGCTGCTGGATGGTGGTGAACTCCAATCCTGTGGTTCATTGGTCAACTGCTCTCAGTAGGGCGTCATGTGATTGGCCCAGCTGTCCGCAGGACCCTGCTGCATTCTTCTGGTACATCTTAGGGATCAAATTATACTGCCGAAGCAGAGCCTGCTTGATATCCTCATAGCTCAGGGTGGTCTGCTCGGCAGGTACCCAGATATTTCCAGGGCCATAACCCTGAGACAGGGGGTTAAGAACCGGACCCACTGGTGCTCAGTCAAATGGTATTGATGGCAAGTTTTTGCAAATGCCAGTAAGAAAGTGTCCAAGTCCCCTCAGAGGGATGTCCTCTGCCCATAGCTTCGGGACCCGGATCTCAGGTGACTGGTTGGGCTCTGCAGCTAGAGTTGGAGCTTGAACATTTGTCTCTGATGCTCGCTCTTGGCTTTCTCCCAACATTCTGCTGCTGCCTTGTGACGTTCAGCTGCTACCATGAGGGTCTTGTAAGAGGCCTTGTTTCCTTCCTTGAGTCTGGCCAGGTCAGCTAGCACGAATGTATCCAAATCTGCCTGGCTAGCGGGGATGGGATCTCCCTGGCTCTGCTCCTGGTGTCACTGGACATCCTTGCAATCTTTGGTCACTGACACAGAATGCTGGATGACCTGCTGAGCCAGGTTTCCTGTTGCACAAAGAAAAGGATGTTTATAATCCTTACAAAATAGGATACATATGACTGACTTGAAATTATATCGCCAATATTCTTCACACTGTGTGCTTAAAGTCCTGAGAGATTCATCAACTCCCCTGTAAACTGTTTTAACCTTACTGAAGTCACACCTCGCAGTGTCAGTTAAGTTACTGTAGTTCATAGGCCGGCTTCCACAGAGTTTACCATTGGAACTGCTCTGCTGCCTGTGACCTGTGGTATCCTTAATTACACCACCGCTCGTCACTATAGCCATGTTCTCACGCTTAACTCAGTGTGTTCCAGCTGACATGGTGAATGGTCACATTACTGATGTCACTGCTCGCAGGGAGACCAGTCAAAAATGATGATAGCTAGATTCAGCACCCAGCACCTGTGAACAGCTCTAACTATAAAGCTTTCTCAGATGCCAGTAAATTGGCACACTGATGACACACAGATGTCATCCGTGTGTCATCAAAGTGTATGCGCGTGAACGTATTGGGGACTTTGCTGCCAGCAAAAAACGGACATGTTTACGTGGTTCGCACACGGACACACTGTCCATAGAAACAAAGTTACGTTCACAGACCCATAGATCTGAATATGTCTCTAGTACTTGTGAAAACTGTCACCACATGTACTGGAGACTCTGACATGTGAAGAGGGCCTAATAATGAGCTGTGCACTCTTACCTCCTATCTCTAGGCTGGAAAATCCTTAAATGATTGCTGTTTCCCTGTCTATTCCATCTTTTTTAGTTCCTGTGAGAGCCCTGTTGTTTGGCATGGGTTTAACATGTGACGTGATAGCTGCAAGATATTATGGGGGAGCTTGCATGGTCACCCATCATCATGAGCTGCTCGCAGCTGATGCAATCTTCAGCAATGTGTGGAATAGCAACTAGTGTTTTTTTGTGATCCACGCAAATTGAAATGCAAACTTTTCAAATAAGTTGGAACCTGCGTTTCCCATAAGACTCGACTTGAAGTCAATTTGCAGCGGATCCATCTGCTCATCTCTTTGTATGAATAATAACATTGACTGTTAATGTCAGGATTTGTGTGAGATCAGGAAATAACTTTCCCATACTAACAGAGCCATATGGGGAGGTTTGACCATCTTCTGGATCCACAGAAGGCTGAACTTAAAGTGCGTTGTTAGTAATGCAATGTGCATCATTAATGCATTATTTTCATTTAAAAAAGCAGATTAATCATGTGCAAAAAGCACTTTATATAGTTAGATTGTCCTGCTTATTTAGTCATTTGGGTATGCTTAATTTATTTAGTTATGGTTGTCGTCGCACATGCAATTTGAACTATGTTTCTGGGGTTGTGCCGACGTCACTCAAATCTGCTTTCAGAAAACTTGTGCAGCGTATCATGTAGCAGCACTTGCGCTGTGTTGATAGGAGAGCTGCGCTTGTTCCATGACAAGCACAGTCAGTGAAGCTGGGTACTATACACAGCTTCACTGCGTACGCATGGCTTGTCACGGGGCATGCACGGCACCCCGACCCCCGACTGATACTGCGCATGCATGGCTCCACGATACACTGCGCAAGCGTGTGGTTTTTCAAAGTGGATTTGAGTGACGTCGGCGCAACCTTGGGAACATCATTCAAATTGCGTGGGCGGTGACAACCCTGACTGAATGAAATGAAGCACACCCCTAAGACTAAATGAGCAGCTATGATCTAACTATATAAAACGTGAAAAAACGTGTTAGGTTAGTGAGGTACACTGCTCACTAACAACGCACTGGGGACAGATTTCATACTAAAAGAGACATGACAGGTTCTCTTTAATGGACTTACGCAGAGGTTAAAAGAACATGAGTCACGTGTGACTTGTCTCTTTCAGTACCTTCCATGTGATGTTCTGACAAGTGCTGACATCTTGCAGCACCTTGTTGCTGAATGTACCTGCAAATTGCAAAAGCTTGACCTCATGGCTTTTGCTAATCCACATTTCCTAAGTGTAATTTTATGATGGAATGAGGTATTTCTAGTGACACAGTTATTTACTGTAGTGGGTGCTTGGCTGGCTGAAGGAATCTGATAACGTCAGATTAGAAGAGCTGGAGGCACTGCCTTGATGGGGCTGTCATTAATCAGTTGGACCACTCTCCCAGCTTAGGATGGCAGGGTGTTTTCTTGGCTGCAGAATGGTGACACAAATCAAATATAGCGTGCACTGAATGAAGAATCCTTCGTACTGTTGAAATAAGGGTTTTGTTTGCACAAGTTTAGAAAGCTTCATCATTCACATTGGCACACATTGCAGAGATATGTATGCATTTATCCTCAGAAATCTGGTCAGACAAAGCAGAGATTTATTCAACTGTATGCCTTTTTGGTCCGTTTGTTTGATGCTTTTTTGAGATGTACTTGTTGCAATTGACCATGATCCATTGTGCTGAGATTGAACTTCACCATGCCTTGCATTTCAGAACTGTTCAGCTTTATCAAGTCATCGTGGAATATTTGGCAGGAAGTTTCCTGTGATGATGGATGCTTTCACTCTTTCTGAGCACCATCTTTTGGTAACATTTATGAGTAGACACTCACAAATAGTTATGTGACACAGTGCATTTACTATGCCATTACTTAGGCAGCAAGCAGAAATCTCTTCATCAAAATCAGTAATTTCTTCCTTTTAATAGCAATGCATCATCATCAATGTTCATTTGGATTACTAGCAAATATAAAGCCCTCTTTCACATTAGACTCATGTCGACCAAACTCGGGATCAGCCAACACTTTAATGTGTATGGGAGGCCCTGACAATTTATTGTCAGAGGAGACATCTGGGGATATATTGCCAATCTATTCTTCACCCGGCTCTCACATAGAGAGTAAAGGAGTGCTTATCAGTTCGAGCGCTCCTCTGTATGTGAGAGACAGGTGAGATGGCTTCTGGCAGAATGATCATCTGACAGCCATCTTATGTGTGTGTCGGGCTTAAGTTGATCAGGGTGCAATGTAAATAAGGCTTGTTAAAAGATGAGTTGTCAAAGAGATGCATGTTACTCTGGACTGCCGATTGTAGCAAGATTGTAGTAGAGTTTGGAGACATGAGGGTCAATGGGTGCTCTTGTCCGCAGGCCTGGCTTTCTTTAGAAAGATAGTATGGACCAGGGCTCATCCCACTGAATGCCCATACTCCTTTCCCGTTGGCAGAATACTACTCAGACAACACAGGGTGAGGGTAACACAGTGAGGCAGTACTTTATTGAATTACCAACAGACAATCACATATAGTGCAGCAGCTGCGACATGGGGGCACCCAGGGCCTACTACCCCAACCAGTAGCACTCCTCTTTTGGTGGGCACCCACAGAGAGAAGGTAGCGGCAAGCTTACGAAGCTGACTGAGTTCAGTAAGGTATGTGGCCAGGTGACTTGATTGTCCCAACCTGGGCTTTCCAAGCATCTCCATCGGTTCAGTGAAGTCATTTAGAGTGTCTGGAAACAGAGACAGATCCCTCTTTTATAGTTCCCAGCTCTATTCAAGCTATTGTCTACAGGTTTGGGGGTGGGTGGGAGGTCACCTCTCATTGTTCGAGTGTTCAAATAACATGCATATTTTGTCTTTCAATGTTTACAGACCAACAATATGCATGGACTGATACAATAGGTAGTCAGCAGGCATTAACCAAATTAACAAACATCAGTGGTTCAATTAGCATGCACCTTTGTCCTTCAAGGATTGCAGAATAGATTTTAGAATAGAGTTTTGTAATATCTTTGACGGGAATGTACATGCAGTACATTACCAATCGAAAGTTTTGGCACACCTGTTCATGCAATGATATTCCTTGTTCTTATTAAAATGTGCTCATTGTAGATCCAGGCTGAAGGCAGGAAAGCGATGAAGGAACGCATATGGAAACAAGTAGTAAAGAAACACATGTGTGAAACAAACCAGAATGTGTTATATTTTGGATGTCTCAAAATATTCCCGAGTTCACCATGTGTTGTCACTTTGCATTAGTCCGCAACATTTCAGTAGCTCAAACCCACATGTAATGCATTAATAACAACTAAACCAACACCTAGCTTCAGGTTATCACAGAACCCAATGACTTTTTATACTTAAGAAATAGCAAAATGTAGGGGGTATAAGGCAATCTGCAAAAGGACTAAAATATACAGACTACAAACATCTTGCATCGGACATCCTGATACTTTGACAAATATAAATGGTAACAAACTGACATTCTGAGTTTACATAGTGTCACAGGACACAACGTTTCAGGAAGACATGTCTCCTTCCCCGCGTGTGTCCTCCATAATTGTCACATCCTGTGACATTATGTAAACTCTTCAATAAAGTATCAGGACTATGTCCAATGAAGACTACAAGATGTGAGTAACCTTTATATGGTGTCTATTTGAAGATTGCCTCATACCCCTATATTTCTTCCATCACTTTGCATTAGTTCCATATATCAAAAGTAAAGGTGCCAATCCTCAGCAACTACCCAATAGACAAAAAAGAAAAGGAATTGTGGCCCATTCATGATAATCCATAAAATCACAGATTTATTTGAGTTCCATTAAAATTTCACATACATAGAAGACAAACTGATGCGTTTCTGGTATGCTTGTGCACTTAGTTATAAAAAAGGGAAAACAAACAATATGAAGTTCAGAGAATAATACAAAAAATTAAATCACATTATTAAGACGTACTTATACAGGCAAGAGGAGCAAAAAAGTGCGTATGTGCGGTACAAAAGTGCATAGGACACACAGGGAGAGCTGAAATAAAAATAATATATATGGATAGATAGTGGCCCATTGGCTCTCTGCATAAGTATTCATAATGTTATATTAATATATACATTTCCACTGATGAAGGCAGGTACGAAAGGCATGTCGAGGCGGACACACATGTGGCTGAGCTTCCCTCCCAGTGATGTCACTATTAGGCCATGTTCATACGTTGCGGTTTTTACCGCGGATCCGTGGCATTTTTGATGCTGCGGATCTGCAGCAGTTTCCCATGCGGTTTACAGTACCATGTAAACCTATGGAAAACCAAATGCGCTGTGCACATGCTGCGGAAAAAAGTGCGGAAACACAGCATTGTTTTTTCCGCAGCATGTCAATTCTTTGTGAGGATCTGCAGCGTTTCTGCACCCATTGACTTGCATTGAGTCGGGCACATCCGCAGCAAAACTACAGATGTAAAAAAAGATCGGTTTAGCGGTTTAGCTGTGGGTGAAACGCTGCAGATCGGGAGGAGAGAGTGTGTGGGCGGAGACTGTGCGTGTATGTGTGTGCGGAAGGGGTCTGTGTGGGGCTGTCGCGGGGCTCTCGGGGGTCTTTGCAGGCTGCCGGGGGTCTGTGCGGGGCTCTTGGGGGTCTGTGCGGGGCTCTCGGATGACTGTGCAGGCTGCCGGGGGTCTGTGTGGGCTGCCGGGGGTCTGTGCGGGGCTCTCGGATGTCTGCATGGGCTGCCTGGGAGTCTGCTGGCTGCCGGGGGTCTGTGCAGGTTGCCGGGGGTCTGTGCGGGGCTCTCGTATGTCTGTGCGGGCTGCAGGGGGTCAGTGCGGGCTGTCCGGGGGTCTGCTGGGCTCTCGGGAGTCTGTGCGGGCTGCCGGGGGGTCTGTGTGGGCTGCTCGGGGGTCTGTGCAGGGCTCTTGGGGTCTGTGCGGGTGTGTGTATGTGTGTGTGTGCAGGCATCGTCCGATGGAACTACAAGTCCCATCGGGCTATGCCTGCTGCAGTGACAGTGATTGACACATTAGCCAATGATGGGACAGTAGTAGTCCCATCATCGGCCTAATGTGAAGAATGTAAAAAACACAAACATATAACATACAACAGAACATACACTCACCGGCCACTTTATTAGGTACACCATGCTAGTAACGGGTTGGACCCCTTTTGCCTTCAGAACTGCCTCAATTCTTCGTGGCATAGATTCAACAAGGTGCTGGAAGCATTCCTCAGAGATTTAGGTCCATATTGACATGATGGCATCACACAGTTGCCGCAGATTTGTCGGCTGCACATCCCAAAGATGCTCCATACAAGGCAGGATGGATCCATGCTTTCATGTTGTTTACGCCAAATACTGACCCTACCATCCGAATGTCGCAGCAGAAATCGAGACTCATCAGACCAAGCAACGTTTTTCCAATCTTCTACTGTCCAATTTCGATGAGCTTGTACAAATTGTAGCCTCAGTTTCCTGTTCTTAGCTGAAAGGAGTGGTACCCGGTGTGGTCTTCTGCTGCTGTAGCCCATCTGCCTCAAAGTTCGACGCACTGTGCGTTCAGAGATGCTCTTAGGCCTACCTTGGTTGTAACGGGTGGCGATTTGAGTCACTGTTGCCTTTCTATCAGCTCGAACCAGTCTGCCCATTCTCCTCTGACCTCTGGCATCAACAAGGCATTTCCGCCCACAGAACTGCCGCTCACTGGATTTTTTTTCTTTTTCGGACCATTCTCTGTAAACCCTAGAGATGGTTGTGCGTGAAAATCCCAGTAGATCAGCAGTTTCTGAAATACTCAGACCAGCCCTTCTGGCACCAACAACCATGCCACGTTCAAAGGCACTCAAATCACCTTTCTTCCCCATACTGATGCTCGGTTTGAACTGCAGGAGATTGTCTTGACCATGTCTACATGCCTAAATGCACTGAGTTGCCGCCATGTGATTGGCTGATTAGAAATTAAGTGTTAACAAGAAGTTGGACAGGTGTACCTAATAAAGTGGCCAGTGAGTGTATAATATACAACAGAACATATAACATACAACAGAACATACAACATATGACAGAACATACAACATATAACATGCAACATATAACATACAACATATGACAGAACATACAACAGTACATGCAACATATAACACAACATACAACATATAAGATACAGCATAGAACCCAACATACAACATATAACACAACATACAACAGAACATACAACAGAACATACAACAGAACATACAACATATAACATACAACATATAACAGTACATGCAACATATAACAGTACATACAACATATAACAGAACATACAACATACAGTACAGACCAAAGGTTTGGACACAACTTCTCATTTAAAGATTTTTCTGTTTTTTCATGACTATGAAAATTGTACAGATATACGAGTAGCACACGGCACTCAAGGTTCCTTGGTGGTGCACAAGTAAGGTTTCCAACCCGTCAGTAAATAATAAAGCACTTGGCACTCAAAGATTCATTTGCAAGATGAACGTAAAAGTTTTGTTTATTTGTGCGACCAGTTCAAGAGATTTAAACGTTTTCGGTCACAAGACCTTCATCACAAACATCTCTTATGAAACTGGAAACAAGACAGCGCGAAGCATAGGCCCAAAAAGCTTGCGCACAAATATAACCTGGCACAAACACCTCGGGGGTCCTGGAGGGTGTATAAGAGATAGGGCGCACGGAGACGGCGAGAACTCGCTGGAGGGAAATGGCGCTAGTATGTCCAGATCCGGGATGCCGAGGTGCTGGGGAGCCGGTGTTGCCAGAAGCCGCCGCAAGATGAACGTAAAAGTTTTGTTTATTTGTGCGACCAGTTCAAGAGATTTAAACGTTTTCAGTCACAAGACCTTCATCAGAAACATCACTTATGAAACTGGAAACAAGACAGCGCGATGCATAGGCCCAAAAAGCCTGCACACAAATATAACCTGGCACAAACACCTCGGGAGTCCTGGAGGGTGTATAAGAGATAGGGCGCACGGAGACGGTGAGAACTCGCTGGAGGGAAATGGCGCTAGTATGTCCAGATCCGGGATGCCGAGGTGCTGGGGAGCCGGTGTTGCCAGAAGCCGCCAATGAACGTAAAAGTTTTGTTTATTTGTGCGACCAGTTCCAGAGATTTAAACGTTTTCGGTCACAAGACCTTCATCAGAAACATCTCTTATGAAACTGGAAACAAGACAGCGCGATGCATAGGCCCAAAAAGCCTGCACACAAATATAACCTGGCACAAACACCTCGGGGGTCCTGGAGGGTGTATAAGAGATAGGGCGCCGGTGTTGCCAGAAGCCGCGGCTCCCCAGCACCTCGGCATCCCGGATCTATATACACCCTCCAGGACCCCCGAGGTGTTTGTGCCAGGTTATATTTTTGTGCAGGCTTTTTGGGCCTATGCATCGCGCTGTCTTGTTTCCAGTTTTATAAGAGATGTTTCTGATGAAGGTCTTGTGACCGAAAACGTTTAAATCTCTTGAACTGGTCGCACAAATAAACAAAACTTTTACGTTCATCTTGCAAATGAATCTTTGGGTGCCAAGTGCTTTATTATGAAAATTGTACATTCACAATGAAGGCATCAAAACCATGAATTAACACATGTGGAATTATATACTTAACAAAAAAGTGTGAAACAACTGAAAATATGTCTTATATTCTCGGTTCTTCAAAGTAGCCACCTTTTGCTACGATGACTGCTTTGCACACTCTTGGCATTCTCTTGATGAGCTTCAAGAGGTAGTCACTGGGAATGGTCTTCCAACAATCTTGAAGGAGTTCCCAGAGATGCTTAGCACTTGTTGGCCCTTTTGCCTTCACTCTGCAGTCCAGCTCACCCCAAACCATCTCGATTGGGTTCAGGTCTGGTGACTGTGGAGGCCAGGTCATCTGGTGTAGCACCCATCACTCTCCTTCTTGGTCAAATAGCCCTTACACAGCCTGGAGGTGTGTTTGGGGTCATTGTCCTGTTGAAAAATAAATGATGGTCCAACTAAACACAAACCGAATGGAATAGCATGCCGCTGCAAGATACTGTGGTAGCCATGCTGGTTCAGTATGCCTTCAATTTTGAATAAATCCCCAACAGTGTCACCAGCAAAGTACCCCCACACCATCACAACTCCTCCTCCATGCTTCACGGTGAGAACCAGGCATGTAGAGTCCATCCGTTCACCTTTTCTGTGTCGCACAAAGACACGGTGGTTGGAACCAAAGATCTCAAATTCGGACTCACATGTAGAGTAGCTGCGGAGACACCATCACGTGTTTCTCAATGCAAGCAGTGAATAGCCAGGCCTTTCCCTGGGAAGGAACAACCACGGGAAGGGCAGCATCCAATAAAAGAAAACATCCAATACAGGACAGCTATTTCGGGGTTTTTGCCCCTCATCAGTGTGGAGTAGGAATCTGGCTATTAGGAGCAGTGCCTAGTAAAAAGGCTGATACCATGCTTGGCATAGGTGGTTTTCCTGTATTGGATGTTTTCCTTTATTGGATGCTGCCCTTCCCGTGGTTGTTCCTTCCCGGGGAAAGGCTTGGCTATTTACTGCTTGCGTTGAGAAACACGTGATGGTGTCTCCGCAGCTACTCTACATGCATTTGCATATTTCCCATAAGGGGTGGGGGCTGTTATGATCCCTAGTGGCAGAGGATCACAAATAGATCAGCAAGTGATTAAACTAAGGACGAGCTCTAGGGAGATGGTAACTGGACTGATCACAAATCTGATCCTATCCAAAACAACTAGAGGTAGCCGGTGAACGTGCCTAAAAAATTCCTAGACGTCTCGAGCCAGCCTGAGGAACTAGCTACCCCTAAAGAGAAAGAAAGACCTCGCTTGCCTCCAGAGAAATAATCCCCAAAGATATAGAAGCCCCCAACAAATATTAACGGTGAAGTAAGAAGAAGGCACATACATAGGGATGAAATCAGATTCAGCAAAAGAGGCCCACTAGTACTAGAAAGCAGAAAATAGAGCAGGGGTCTATGCGATCAATAAAAAAACCCTTACAAAATATCCATCCTGAGATTTCAAGAACCCACACACCAACTAACGGTGTGTGGGGAGAAACTCAGCCCACTAGAGCAACCAGCAAGCGAGGGAATTACATTTTAGCAAGCTGGAACAGAAAACATGATAAACACTGCTGATCAAAAAATGAGCAAACAAAACTTAGCTTATCCTGGATGGACTGGGAGCAAGGTAGTCAGAAGGAATCTGAGTAGCACTGATTACATCGACAGCCGGCAACAAGTGGAAGTAAAACAGAGCTTTATAGGAACCTCCCAGAGGATAACAAACCAGCTGATAGCCAGAGACCAGCAGGATAACAGGCAAAGCCACCAGGGGGAGCCCAAAGCAAAAGTCACACCATACCACCAGTGACCACAAGAGGGAGCCTGAATACAGAGTTCACAACAGTACCCCCCCCTTGAGGAGGGGTCACCGAACCCTCATGAAAACCACCAGGGCAATCAGGATGAGCCACATGAAAGGCACAAACCAAATCGGCTGCATGAACATCAGAGGCGACAACCCAAGAATTATCCTCCTGACCATAGCCCTTCCATTTAACCAAATACTGGAGCCTCCGTCTAGAAATACGAGAATCCAAGATCTTTTCCACCACGTATTCCAATTCTCCCTCAACCAGCACCGGGGCAGGAGGCTCAACCGAAGGAACCACAGGCACCACATACCTCCGCAACAACGACCGATGGAACACATTATGAATAGCAAACGATGCTGGGAGGTCCAAACGAAATGACACCGGGTTAAGGACTTCCAAAATCTTATAAGGACCGATAAACCGAGGCTTGAACTTGGGAGAGGAGACCTTCATAGGAACAAAGCGAGAAGACAGCCACACCAAGTCCCTAACGCGAAGTCGGGGACCCACACAGCGACGGCGGTTGGCAACGCGCTGAGCCTTCTCTTGTGACAGCTTCAAATTGTCCACCACATGATCCCAAATCTGATGCAACCTATCCACCACAAGATCCACTCCAGGACAGTCAGAAGGCTCCACCTGACCCGAGGAAAAACGAGGATGAAACCCCGAATTACAAAAAAAAGGCGAAACCAAAGTAGCAGAACTAGCCCGATTATTAAGGGCAAATTCGGCCAATGGCAAAAAAGCCACCCAGTCGTCCTGATCAGCAGAAACAAAACATCTTAAATAGGTTTCCAAGGTCTGATTAGTTCGCTCGGTCTGGCCATTCGTCTGAGGATGGAAGGCCGACGAAAAAGACAAATCAATGCCCATCTTAGCACAAAAGGTCCGCCAAAATCTAGACACAAACTGGGATCCTCTGTCGGAAACAATATTCTCAGGGATCCCGTGCAAATGAACCACATTTTGAAAAAACAGCGGAACCAACTCGGAGGAGGAAGGCAACTTAGGCAAGTGTTGTGAACTATACTTTTTGGCTCCCTCTTGTGGTCACTTGTGATTTGGCACTTGGATTGTCTTTTACCAGGTTTGTGCTCACCTGCTTCGTTAGGCCTGGGGTGTTGCTATTTAAACTTCCTGGATTCTCAGTCCAGTGCCTGGCTTCGTTGTAATCATTTCACTTCTGTTTGCTCCTGTCTTCAGGTCCTGGTTCTTTGCAAGATAAGCTAAGTCCTGCTTTCGTACTCTTGATCATTTGCATTGTTCATATTTTTTGTCCAGCTTGTACAATATGTGATTCCTGTTATTGCTGGAAGCTCTAGGGGGGCTGATATTCTCCCCCCACACCGTCAGTCGGTTTGGGGGTTCTTGGATATTTAGCGTGGATATTTTGCAGGGTTTTTTGCTGACCATATAAGTCTTCTTACTATATTCTGCTATTAGTCAGTGGGCCTCTCTTTGCTAAATCTAGTTCATTATTACGTTTGTCTTTTCTTCTTACCTCACCGTTATTATTTGTTGGGGGCTTGTATTACTTTGGGGTCTTTTCTCTGGAGGCAAGAGAGGTCTTATTTTCCCTGATAGGGGTAGTTAGTTCTCCGGCTGGCGCGAGACGTCTAGAATCAACGTAGGCACGTTCCCCGGCTGCTGTTAGTGTTTGCGCTAGGATCAGGTATATGGTCAGCCTAGTTACCACTTCCCTATGAGCTGGTATTTATGTTTTGCAGACTTTGCTGTAATCTTTGAGGTCCCCTGCCATTGGGATCATAACAGGCAAGGGCACCAAATGGACCATCTTAGAAAAACGATCACACACCACCCAGATGACAGACATTCTCTGAGAGACAGGGAGATCTGAAATAAAATCCATGGAAATGTGCGTCCAAGGCCTCTTCGGGACAGGCAAAGGTAACAGCAAACCACTGGCACGAGAACAGCAAGGCTTAGCCCGAGCACAAATTCCACAAGACTGCACAAATTGAAAAGTCGTCCCTTAGGAAACTTACTACCAGGAATCAAATTTATAGCACAATCACAATCCCTATGAGGAGGTAGAGAACTGAGTTTGGGCTCATCAAATACATCCTGGTAGTCCGACAAAAACGCAGGGACTTCAGAAGGAGTGGATGAAGCAATTGACACCACAGGAGCGTCACCATGAATTCCCTGGCAACCCCAACTTGACGCAGACATTGCTTTCCAATCCAGGACTGGATTATGAGTCTGCAACCATGGCAGACCCAACACGACAACATCATGCAAATTATGCAGAACAAGAAAGCGAATCACCTCCTGATGAACAGGAGTCATGCACATGGTCACTTGTGTCCAGTACTGAGGTTTATTCGTAGCCAATGGTGTAGCATCAATACCCCTTAGTGGAATAGGGAATTTTAAAGGCTCCAAAACAAAACCACAGCGCCGGGCAAATGACAAATCCATCAGGCTCAGGGCAGCACCTGAATCTACAAAAGCCATAACCGGGTAAGATGACAGGGAACAAATCAGGGTAACAGACAAAATGAACTTAGGCTGTAAAGTACCGATGGTGACAGATTTATCAATCTTTTTTGTGCGCTTACAGCATGCTGAGATAACATGAGCTTAGTCACCACAATAAAAGCACAACCCATTTTGCCGTCTATAATTTTGCCGTTCACTTCTGGTCAGAATTCTATCACATTGCATAGACTCAGGTGTCTGTTCAGAAGACACCGCCAAATGGTGCGCAGATTTGCGCTCCCGCAAACGCCGATCAATCTGAATGGCCAGAGTCATTGACTCATTCAGACCTGCAGGCGTAGGGAACCCCACCATGACATTCTTAATGGCTTTAGAAAGACCCTTTCTGAAATTTGCAGCCAGGGCACACTCATTCCATTGAGTAAGCACCGACCATTTCCGAAATTTCTGGCAATACACCTCTGCTTCATTTTGCCCCTGAGAGAGGGCCAACAAAGCTTTTTCAGCCTGGTTCTCAAGATTAGGTTCCTCATAGAGCAATCCAAGGGCCAGAAAAAACGCATCCACACTGAGCAATGCAGGATCCCCTGGCTCCAATGCGAAGGCCCAATCTTGAGGGTCGCCGCGCAAGAAAGAAATAATAATCTTAACTTGCTGAACGGAATCACCAGAGGAACGAGGTTTCAAAGAAAGATTTAGGTTCCTGAATTTTAAGAACAATTGTAAATTGTTTCTATCTCCAGAAAACAACTCCGGAATAGGTATTCTAGGCTCTGACATAGGACTGTGAACAACAAAATCCTGAATACTTTGTACCCTTGCAGCAAGATGATCTACACTGGAGGCCAAACTCTGGATATCCATGTCAGAAGCTGAACTCAGAGCCACCCCAAGATTAAGAGGAGGAGAGAAGCAAGACACACAGCAGCTAGACACACGGCAGCAAAAAAAAAAAAAAAAAATCCTCAAGGGTTCTCTTCTCCTGCTTCTGCCATGCAATTAACACTTTATTGGCCGGCTGTAATGTTATGATCCTAGTGGCAAGGATCGCAAGTTTGACTAGCTAAGTAACTAAACCGATGACCAGCTCTGGGGAAGTGGTATCTGGATTGACCGCAACCTGATCCTATCCACAAACAACTATAGGCAGCCGTGGAACGTTACCTGAAAATCCTAGACGTCTCTTCACGGCCTGAGAATCTACCTATTCCTACAGGGAAAGTAAAGTCCTTACTTGCCTCAGAGAAATGACCCCAAAGATATAGAAAAGCCCCCCACACATATTAACGGTGAGTTAAGGGGAAAGCACAAACGCAGAGATGAAATAGATTTAGCAAATGAGGCCCACTAACACTAGATAGCAGAAAATAGGAAGGGAGCTGTGCGGTCAATAGAAAACCCTAAGCAAAATATCCACGCAGAGATTGCTCGAGCCCCCGCACCAACTAACAATGCGGGGGAAGCAACTCCGTACCCCAGAGCTTACCAGCAGCAAGAACTCACATATTAGCAAGCTGGACTAAACTCATCATACACTGAAATCATATTGCAGACTGATGAGCAAAAAATAATCAAACAGAAACTTGGCTTCTCCAGAAGAGACTGAAAACGAAGATAATCAAGGGAGATCAGAATAGCACTGAATACATCGACAGCCGGCAACAAGTGGAGGTGAAGCAGAGCTAAATAGGAAACTCCCTAGTGCATAACGAGGCAGCTGATTCAGCCACAGATCCGCAGGATAACAAACAAAGCCACCAGGGGGAGCCCAAAAACAAAACTCACACACTACCACCTGTGACCACAAGAGGGAGCCCGAAAACAGAGTTCACAACAGGCATGCTTGTCATTGTTCCCCTCTGCAGGGGGCGTCTACAGTACACAAACCTGTAGAGAGACTGCAGACAGGGTTTCTGGAATTTTCTTATTCTTTGGAGCTATGTTTAAGGGGGTGGTTGTTGGGATCAGCCCCATTGTTGGGTAGAGATACTAAGAGTGGTAGGACAGCAAGCCACATGTTCTGTTAATTGATGTTGTGTGCTTTGAAGGGCAAGGATCTGCTGCTGCAACTGGATCCTGGTATCATGTATGGAGATTGGAGATCATTTTGTCACATAGAATTGTGAGGTCTCACCACCCTACTGAATTTAAGGACTGAATCTGAAGACTGTAGTTGTGAGGTGACTTGGGAAGGGCTGGGATCTTATGTTGAGGCGAGATCCTGGTGCCAGAGTGTGGAGGGTAAAAAGCTGCCACATTGGACTGTATTGTGTCCCTCATCTGCTGGAGACATTGAATTCACTAAAGGACTATTTCTATTTCTCTGGCGTCGGATTGCCAGGTGGCGTCCCCGGATCTGTTCCCTTTGTATGCATTCTTTGTGGACTCATTGTGGACTACTTACGGACACTGCAGAACTACTTTCATTTGTGTTATCCCAGTTCCCTGGTCCAATAAATCTTGTTGGATTGTCTATCGGCCTGGTGTCTCTTTCTGCTCTGTCGCAAACCCTGTCACAGTCCTAATGGAAGCAAAAAGACATGACACCGGGGCCAAATTATGTACAATATGCCAACATAGTGCCAATAAATATGCAATTTAATATGATTACATGCCAGTAGTATAGACAAAATATATAGATATACACATGTAGGGTAGATGTATCTTCTTCATATGTTCCTGTATTGAAGAGCCCTGTATATTTTCCTGGGACGCATTGGAAGCACACAAGGGGGACACATGATGGTATACAGAGCCGTGAAATAAAACTTGTATATTAAAAAAGAAAATTAATAACAAATATAAAAATCTGAAAAATACAGGGGTGTATATCAGAGCACATGTGCTAAGTATCAAAGAATGGTGATCACAGAAAGGGGGCAAAACTAAGGTTTTCATTGAGTCCCTGTGGGTGCAATCAATGTATGCAGGGTCCAAATCCACTTGGACTCCAATTGGACAAAACGTGTTGTGGATAGATTGCCACCACCAATTCCAATATCCAGTGCTTCTATACCTCTAACTCATAGCAGTTTGCTGTTGCATTGGTGGAATATTTTGAAGTGGCGCTGTATCGTCTTTAGTGTTGATGTATCCGTGATTTCAACTGCGACCTCAATGCCAAGCGCATGTTCCCTTACACAGACTTTAAATTGTCACTTGCTAATGCCAACATAAATCAAATTACACAGACAGGTAGCATAATAGATTATCAGAATAAAGATTCCAATAGCATACAAAAATACTATAGGCTAGAAGCATTAACATACTTGCTTCTCCATTAATTGATTAACCAAATCAAACAATAGTGGACAAATAAATCATACAACCAAAAGATGAGTGCCGAGCACTCACAGACCACTATGATACTCAAAAGTCTAAAATCAATAAAGTTTATTGAACATTAATTGTTAAAAATATACATAATATCATGTGAGGATCTCAAATGATCAAGCAAAAAATCATCATGTGCAGTGGTGGTGATCTGTACAGCATTGTATAATATATATGGTTTACTTAGCACCTATGTAGCCTTCACTATCCATCCTATAAGGTTACGGTCATACATCAAATAAATACCCGGATGAAGGAAGTTTTTAAACAATAAAGATGTATAGACAATGCTTACCCATATTAACTTGTAACCGCCACGCACAGAACGCCCCGACGCGCGTTTCGCCCACGTGCTTTCTCAAGGGGAGTGTGACACTCCCCTTGAGAAAGCACGTGGGCGAAACGCGCGTCGGGGCGTTCTGTGCGTGGCGGTTACAAGTTAATATGGGTAAGCATTGTCTATACATCTTTATTGTTTAAAAACTTCCTTCATCCGGGTATTTATTTGATGTATGACCGTAACCTTATAGGATGGATAGTGAAGGCTACATAGGTGCTAAGTAAACCATATATATTATACAATGCTGTACAGATCACCACCACTGCACATGATGATTTTTTGCTTGATCATTTGAGATCCTCACATGATATTATGTATCTTTTTAACAATTAATGTTCAATAAACTTTATTGATTTTAGACTTTTGAGTATCATAGTGGTCTGTGAGTGCTCGGCACTCATCTTTTGGTTGTAGCATAATAGATTATGTAGCGAGAGGTACACGTAATTTTTTTTTTTATTTTAAAACTCTCGTTTCTGCCTGAGTCCGTAAAGGTATCACAACAATCTATATTGGGATAGGCCACACAGTGACCACATGGAGCACATCCACACATAGGGCCAAAGTTATCCAAAAAGGTTGTTCTTGGTTCACCTACAAAATGGCTACAGGTGAGATGATCCCGTAGATTTTTGGCACGCCTAACAGAAATGATAGGTCTAACCAATATTAACTTTGCAAGAACAGGATCAGTTTTAAGTACTGGCCATGATTTTTTCAGGGCAGCCCTTATACCTGTGAAAATTGGGAATGGTGATTTGTTATAAACCTGATTTGATTATTTGTTCTAGAATTATCATTTCTATTTTTATACAAGAGGATGTTATGCGGAGAAAATGTAGCCCTGTTGTATGCCTTTTTAATCGATCGCCGGCTATACCCATATTCCAGGAAACATATTTTGAGTTCCTCAGCCTGCCTCTCGAAGTCAAAATCAGTTGAACAGATCCAACGAAGGCGGAGGAACTGTCTGACTGGGACCGATTGTATAATGTGTCTTGGGTGGCAGGAGAAAGCATGTAGCAGCATGTTAGTCGAAGTTGGTTTTCCAAAAATATCTATTTGTATCTCAAGTATGGGATCCCTCTTAATTACAACATCCAAAAATGTGACCTTATTGGAGTCTCATGAAAAGGTGAGATGAATGTTAGGGTCATTGCTGTTCAAGTTAGTTATGAATGTCTGTATTACTGTGACTGAAGCCTGCCAGATCATGAGGATATCGTCGATGTACCGTGTCCAGAAGAGGATGCGTTCCATTGACGCCTGTCGATCTGACAGGAAGAGGTCCCTCTCCCACAGCCCCAGGAACAGGTTAGCATAGGATGGTACAAAAGCAGCTCCCATGGCCATCCCCTGGAGCTGTAGGAAGAAGGGCCCCTTAAAAAAAATTGTGTTAAAGTAAATTCCAGTAATTCCAAAATGAGATCTAATCAGAGCACAGTAGCTCTGTTCCAACATTCAATGTGACCACTGCAGCCACCTCTTCCCATATGCATAGGACCATAAACATCGGGAGATAATGTATGGAACAAGTGCTAGTTGGAGACCTGTGATTTCTTATAAAGGATAGACTATTTTTTATCCCTCATTTTGACACTGTACTGAGCTCCTCAGGACATAACATATGTAGGCACATACAAAGATTTAAATAATAAAAAAATAGGGACCATATTGCCAGACCAGGCCTTTGTCAATTAATTTGGTGCCTTTTTTACCATTTAAATCCTTGTATGTGTCTATGCATATTAAAGTCCTGACAACAATACAGGCTTGAAATATATTTGCCAGCAAATACAGCCTATTCTTCTTAAATAGTCACTGTTCTTTTGGCCAATTTTATATAAATCAATAGTACAAGAGAAAAATAGAACCTTTTGTAATGTTATCAGAGAAATCTACTTCTTTCTCCAATTAAGAGGGCACTCTTTCTTTTAAACTCAATAAAATTAAAATCAGTCCACTCTGGGAAACCGCTTAAATCTGTCTTGTTCTAAGCTAGATGGACAGCCACAACAGTGAGGTAGCAAGTTACATGGCATAGCAACATGTAGGGGTGAGAGTGGAGCAGGGAGAGGCACTGATGTTTGTACCGGTTACCATGATGAACACTTTCCAGCCCGTCTGGTCCGCCATGCATTACATAGCTCAGATTCCCCACAACCCCACAAATGCTGAACCACACCAGTCAATAAAAACAAACTCAACTTTACTGCCAGATTCAGTTGTATACAAAAGCAACAGGAGATGCAGATGGCTTTCTTTAAGTTACAGTGCAGTGACATGTCTTCAACAAACATCTTAAGTGACACAGTTGCTGAAATTTGCAGAACAAGTTAAGGACTTCCCACCTTCCTAGCTATAACATTTTATCTGATCTTTATAGTGATCACTATGTTCCAGCACCTATTTTGAAAACCATGTAAAGGAAGCGCCTGTGGCTGACACTTCACTGACTGTGCCTCCAGCCTTGCTGATTCGTCTCTACTTGGACCTACAGCTTCCAAGACCTGGCTGACACTTTTCCATTCTCAGAGATCTTTAGGGACTCTAACAAAGTTGTTGCACTTAAGTCCCCTTCCCCAACAGAGTATTCTGCTGCCATCAATGGAGTAGTTCTTCTTAGATGTTTCCTTTCTCTATCTGCTTCTTTGCTCTTTTCTTATTGACACACCCACCCACCCAGGTGAAGATCACCTTGACCAGGGGGTGTCCTTATTTCTTCCCTTTGCCAACACTTAACTAACTTCCAATTTCTGCAACTACTCAAAGATTCCCAATCCTCCTCCCCACTATGGGCCAGCCCTACAGTTGACCCTGTCTTTTCCTACTAACAGTAGCTGCAGCCACAGAAGGATAACTATAAAATACAATACAGTAAAATACATTTTCATTCATTTAAACAGGAGTTTTCAGAGGAGTGGAACACCATCCTCACCACCCTCACAGCTAGATGTCTTTTGCTTTCCTGATTTTCAAACACCCTCTTCACCTATTCTACATCTCTACCTGAATTTAACATCTCACTTCCCTGTCAACTGTAACATTTTGTTGCTTCCTTAAAGACTACAGCTGCTCCCCTAAAAAATAATGCTAAATGTTAGTGTTTCAGTTAGTAAAATGAGTGCACACAATAATTGTGACCCACTTTGTGCTTCACACAGTAACAGTCTACTCTTAGCGGCTTAATAAACCTATAACGTAAGTACGCTTACTGTAACAATGCACCCCCTATGTGTCCACACAATAATACAGTACTTCCTTCTTAGTTGTGCCCACACAGTGCTCTCGTTGTGGCATAGTTTCCCAGCAAAGTTAGTGTGTATCCCCACTGTAACAATGCACCCTCCTATGTGTCCACACAATGAGTGTATCCAACACAGAAAATAGTATTCAACTGTGTCCACATCATGGCCAACATGCCCTTTAGCTGCTTTCCTTTGGAAATAGTTGGATGCATGTCTGACCAGGGTTATCAGACATTAGCGTTTGGGCAATGCTCTAACTATAGTTTTTGGCTTTTTAATAGTTAAATTGTATTACTGTGCTGTAAACTCAGCGCTGCCCTTATCGCTTTGCTGGGCAAATATTGTACATATAGCTTCTCTTACCCAGCTTCCCTGTTGGTTCAGAAGGTAATTGCTACACAGGATGTTGTTAGTAAGGAAGCGTAATCAAGTGCATTTTCAAGCTTTGCAGAGAACAGCAGGTACAACTCTGAGCCCTAATTTGCATCGGCCATACACATATTTCAGAATCTATTTACCCATTACCTCTTAGGTCACTGGCCTAATAATGCAACCAAGCAGTTTTTAAAATTGCAGATAATTTTCAACACTGCGTTCTGTGTGCAATATTGATGGGAAAGGGAGGTTGATTAGGGTCTGGGGATTTGTGCTTGATGGGAACAATCTGGAAGGAGTGAAAAATTATTAAACACACACAGCAGGAGCCACAGGATTTAGCATTGTCGTGCAGTGCTATTAATTCTCATTGCATGCTTTAGCATTTGGCTGCACACTGTGAATATGGTTTATTACAGAAGCAGCACAATATTCCTGCCGTCGTTGTAATGTAAGACTAAATGCTAATTAGGACTCTAGCAATAATTAGAAGATCTCGGTTATAACCATATGAAGGCAGAAGCACCCAAGGTACATGTGTAGAAAGTAGTAGGAAACATTTTCTGATGAGACTCTACGTGTGCGGCAGCTTTCACTTCACCTCAAAGTTTTCTGCTGTGTCTGCCAAAGTACTGGATAGCATATTTCTTATTGACACCGGAGATTTTCATACTGTTTTATTCTTTTCATTAGATTACAGAAAATGATAGAGATCTAATGTCTGACTAATAAGAACAATTTTGAAAATGCGATCTAATGCAACATGCATGTACAAATACTGTATCATTGTCTGTGTGCTCAAGCAATGTAAAAAAACACCATAAGAGGAAAGACCTCCACTATTCTAAACAAAAAACCATCGGTACACAGGCAGAGATGCTTACCTGTCCAAGGCCTCCAACAATTGCACTAACCAAATTGCAGCGGACCCAAGTTCCCAAGTTAAGATGGCAGATACACAGGTGCAATAATACCGATAAGGCAGCCACCCTACAACCAGGAATTGGCCGCTTGGTGCACCTGTGCAAACAAATAGTCTGTATGTGGTGTGTTCACACAGGAATGCAAAGTATATGGCTCAAAGCCTATTAATGACGCCATGTACAAGTGTATTCTGATGGACTACAACTGTAATCTGTGTGTAGCTCTGACCTTGTAAGAACTGTAATGTTGTATTAGTTAATTTTTACAGAAAAACTGTACAATTATGGCTCATTTACTTATAGATAGCAATGCTGAATATAAAATTATTTAACCTCTAGAAAAGTTGATAGTTCACCAGCCATGTTTTCAGAGCCGGAAGAAGGTAAATGCCCCTACCTTTCATTACATGAGAACAAAAAGTGGCATGGAAGATATTTTTTCCTTTTATCAACCAACCTTTGCCATTTGAGTCACAGTGCATATGACCCTACTTATCACTCCCCAATATGAATACAGGCCACCCCCCTGACTCTCTAACCAAATGCAAATCATACAAAGGGGATTCAATTCTTGCTGGAAAATAATAAGTGAGAACGTAGTGTGTAACAAAGGACAACACTGTTTATAATAAAGGAATAAACTATATATTAAGGGAGGGCAAAGTACATTATAAGAGACACATTGTGTTTAATATGTTACACAGGTAACCTAACTAACCTTGGTTTTGCACTAAACTGTATAGACCTGTAATATAAGATCAAACAAGGGGCATGCTGGGAGTTGTTTCATACAGAACAATGTTATCACCCATCATCACTCTGTAGACCATGCAGAATATTTACAATAAGTACTTTACAGGTGATATCTGCTCTGGAGTCACTCTTGCTTTTCTTCTCCACCTATTTTTGTCCTTCATAATGACCTCTCCGAACTCAATTTGTTACCTCTTTGTCTTTGGTTCCTCACTTTTGCAGCAGACAGGAGGATTGGCAGTCTAAAATCAGACATGCCGGATCGATATATTTCCCCCAACAGTAAATTGTCTGAGGCTGCCATACATATTCGACTCTCAGCCAAATCTGTCCATATCTGAGTTCTGCCGACAGTAATTGGGAGGCGGGTTTTATGCCAGATTATAGTTAGGCAATAGTAATGGTAGTTGTTGTTTTAATGCTGTTGTTTAGAAGACGTTTTCCCAATATTACGGATGAGTGATTGGGCAAAATTCGAATTTGCCTGATCACTTGAATTTTCATGCTGTCATTCAATTCATGAAAAAAAAAACCTTTAACTTAATATTGTTTATGCTCTGGCATCTTTCTAGACCCCAAAGCATGATAAATATAAGATGTAAAAATAAAACTTAGATTGTCCTTATCACTTTACCATCACCTGTCCGGATCTTCATCGCATCTTTAAATCCCCTCCTCTGGTACTGAAATCCCTGGTAGGGTTCTGCGCATGCACTGATCATGGTACATGGCATAATGCCACAATGCTGTGCACTTACACATAATATTCATTTACATAAATCAAAACTGATCTTTAAAATTAGTACCCTGTTTTGTTTATTTTGTAGAACTTTCATGTCGGATTCACAATATATTTTAGTGTGAGTGATACTGTATATTTAATTTTTTCTTTATCTCAATAAATAAGCCCAACAGAAGGGGGCACCACCTACATTTCCGCAAAAAAATAAAAATACAGCGACGTCACCCTTTCCATGAAAAATTTAAAATCTAAAATGTCCTGCCAAGTCCCACATTCATATGCTGCTGTAGGGAAAAAGGGAAGGTGGGGGTGACAGAAAGATTGAAAACACAGCTACAAGAAAATTAATTTTCTGTTCCGCGAGAGTGATGGCAAATCAATTAATCTTGAGGTATTATTTTATGCAGGACAGGGTACAGGGAGCAGCACAGAGAATGCTTACAGCTGTTCGCTTTGCTAGGGACATATATTACTCTCGCTGCCTCTGACAGCTTCTGAAGGAAATGGCTGAAGGGTGGAAGGCAGGTGAATCAGCGGCAACAATTTATTGGAGAATTCAGAGAGTTTCTAAGGGACCGATATAAAAACCTGCACTTGAAGAGTGAAGTATTGACTGCTTTTGTGACTGAACTAGCTACTTGTCAATATTTATAGCTTCTGTATTTGTTCCACGTCCCTATTTGTTTGATTAACTAGTCAGATGTTGCTTTATGCTGCTGTGATTTATTTCTGCTGCCTTATGGAGCGTTCTTGATGTGTTAAGCTGGGCTTCACTAGCAGCCCCCAAACAAGCTCCGTTAACCCTCCTCTCCTTTCTCCGAAGATAAGTGGATGCAATGACCGTTTTCTCAATGAATCCAATATGTTATAGCATGGCATGTGGAATGCATATCATCATCTATTAATGGATGGATCACACTTGTTCTAAGATGTTGCTATTGACCCTTAAATCACACTTTATTCCCTGCAAGAAAATGTGCTGGCGTGTGTGAGCCTTTGCATAGACATAGTAGGAAAATAATATAATTATTAATGCACATATAGAAACTACCTACAATGAACAAATGGGACCCAAATTCAAAGAAGTACAAAGATGATTTATTGGACTAAAATGAAGCAAAAACATAAAAAAAAACTAAAAACAAACAAAAGTGGAGCTATTCAAACAACAAACTGGAAAGGCAGGACATGAATGTATACAATAATTTAAAAAGCCTCCAATATCGAGAAAAAAATTGGCTTTCTCTCATGGGTCTGGCAAATTGTAGGCATCTGTTTGTGCGTGGGCTTTGAGTGTCTTCCTTCTTGGATGACACCCATACATCTACAGTATGCTCTGAATTGGGGCACCCCGGTTTTGTTTTCTTCTTCAGATAACTGCAGTGAACTTGCATGTCAATTTTTTTTAACTCTTTTCATCAGAAGATGCTGTTTTTTAGGTGTTAAATGCCATGGTCTTCCTTGACATCGCTGTGCTATGGTTGCACTTCCATCTTTGTTACATTTTTGTATCACTCCGGCTACATTATTCTGACTGATAACACAGGTCAACAAAAAAAATTTTTTTTTCTGGTGTCCAAAATATTTTAATGAATTTGGGGTATTTTTGGGGTGCTGATTCTGAATATGCTATCAGTTTTGCCAGATTGGCTCAAGTTTTTGACATTTTTGGTATCTTATTTATAGCACTTGTTGGTAAATGCGACGCATCATCTCATTAATTTCTTTGGATTAGTACTTGAACTGAGCAGTTCTCAATATAGTTTTGTGTTAATTAGTGTTCTAAAAGTTTGTTCATAGCTTGATTTTTGCACTAACTTTATGTTGTTGTCTGTTTTCCAGTGAAAAGCATGAACTCATCAAGAAGAAGTTGTCTTAACGATCCATACTCATTCTGTTACATTTGTGGTGAATACACACTGCCAAAACATAGAAGAAACATAACAGACTTCGTAAAAAAAGTGTATTTTGCCTATTTTGGGGTTATGCTTGGGGACCAAGACAAGTTTTGGGCACCACACATAGTGTGCAAAGCATGTATTGAATTATTTTTAGGAAAATGGAGCAAAGGACAAAGAAAAAGCTTCAAATTTGGTGTTCCAATGGTGTGGAGAGAGCCAAAAAATCATCATGATGACTGTTATTTCTGTGCAGTGCAAGTGCAAGGATTCAATAAGCATAAGAAACGAAAATGGGAGTAACATGGAATCTGCAAGAAGGCCTGTCCCTCATTGTGAAGATATGCCTGTACCTGTGTTTACCATAAATAACAGTCATCATGATGATTTTTTGGCTCTCTCCACACCATTGGAACACCAAATTTGAAGCTTTTTCTTTGTCCTTTGCTCCATTTTCGTAATAATTCGATACATGCTTTGCACACTATGTGTGGTGCCCAAAACTTGTCTTGGTCCCCAAGCATAACCCCAAAATAGGCAAAATACACTTTTTTTACGAAGTCTGTTATGTTTCTTCTATGTTTTGGCAGTGTGTATTCACCACAAATGTAACAGAATGAGTCTGGATCGTTAAGACAACTTCTTCTTGATGAGTTCATGCTTTTCACTGGAAAACAGACAACAACATAAAGTTAGTGCAAAAATCAAGCTATGAACAAACTTTTAGAACACTAATTAACACAAAACTATATTGAGAACTGCTCAGTTCAAGTACTAATCCAAAGAAATTAATGAGATGATGCGTCGCATTTACCAACAAGTGCTATAAATAAGATACCAAAAATCTCAAAAACTTGAGCCAATCTGGCAAAACTGATGACATATTCAGAATCAGCACCCCAAAAATACCCTAAATTCGATGAAATATCTTTGGCACCAAAAATGCTGTTGACCAGTGTAATTAAAGCTTTGCTGATGTTCTTGTAGCCTTCACCTTTCTTGTGTAACAAAATTAGTTTCTTTCTCAGTTTTTTGAACATTTCTCTTCTATGTGGTGCCATTGCTGACTGAATGAAATGATGAAATGGAATGGGGCTTTCTTTGTTAGGTGACTATAATAGGTTGTTACTTACCTGCTGGACACCTGTTTAATGAATACTTAGTCTTACTTGAAACTTATATTGGGAAAACAAAGCTGAAATTGCAAGCCAGGATGAATCTACACAGGCATGCAAGAAGGCAAGCGCTAGATACACCTGTCCAGAAATTAGTATGACAGATTCAACCCTTCACAGCACATGAACGTCATATGTTGTGTCTCTGCCTTTGATGGGGGCTTGCACTCCAAACCTGCATATTTCCCAGCAGATGACGGCTGATTTAATCAGCCATCATTTGCCTTTAACAGATGCAGTTGACGTGGATCAATCTCTTGACAGCCGCATTTAACACATGCCGGCAGAGGGAAGCATCATTGCATGTGCCCATAGTTGTGTCGGTGGCGTGATCTCTCAGTGCCAATGGGTTGCCATGAGAGTCGGAGGTCTACTGAAGATCTTCACTGCTTGTCATGACAATCCTCCTGTGAAAGCCAACCTGTAGCTGGCATTCATAGGAGATCATGATTTTAGCTATAATAGCACAAGCGATCAAATGAGGGCAGCTTCAAGTGCCCTCAGGGAACTTTTAAAGAAAGTAAAAAGTAAGATTTTTTTTTTAAATATAAAAAAACACAAAAGTTCATATCACCACCCTTTTGCCCCATTACAAATAAAGCTAAAAATACAAACATTTGGTATTGCTGGGAATGTAAAAGTCTAATATATCAAAATATAAAGTAAATGAATCCAGTCAGTAAACTAAGTATAGAAAAAGAAATCAAAGTGCCAAAATTACGTTTTTTTTGGCCGCTAAAACATTGCAATAAAATGCAATAAGAGGCGATCAGAATCTCAATTTGTAGACACAGTGTTTACAAACTGAGATTCTGATTTGGCTTTTATGCTAAGTCATATTTCAAGGCTCATTAAAGGGTCGATAATGACTTGTAGGATCGCTACTTCCTATGGGCGGCACTAGAGTTCAAGTCCTCTTCCTCTCTGAAGAGACAATTTGCTTATTTCTTTTCCCAGAGTAGCATGCAAGGCATTTAAGTCTCCTCATACTGGCATGCCAGACCTGGCATGTCACTCGCCACAAGAAGAAACATTACCCCTTAATACTGAAAAGTCATATTAAGAACAAAAGAGAAAAATCTGTGAATTCATGCTGATAACTATCAAGTCATTGACACATGGACTTAATCTCAAACCTAGTCTTATGACCGATTAGAAACACTCCACCCTCACCAGTCTGACTCCAGTTCCATGATCTTCCAATGCCCTCATCTCATGTCCAGTGGATTCTTTTTTGAGTCATAAAAGAACTAAAAATGTTCCATTACAAGACCCTTTCATTTGAATGGGAATGAAAGTTTCATAAAATGGCTAAAATGTATAAAATACATAGTCTACACAAAAAAACTGATAGCAAATGGATCCATTTTGTAAACATTGATGTATATGGAAAATAGATTATAATGGATGGACATCCATCATGTCATTTGTTTAGGGCTCCGTCTTTTAGCCGAGTGCGTGCGTAGAGCATATGAGTTGCTCAGCAACACCGCTATTAAAAATGAATCTGTTACACATGCAACAAAAATGAATGCAAAATGGAATGCCAAGTGTCCTTATTTTAGTGCATTTGTTTTGTTTTTTAAAGACAGGTCCATATTTGGCTTCTGTTTTGTATCTGGTTTTGTTTAGGTTGTAATGGATCCTTTTTTTAAATACTGGATAAATACTTTATTTATTGCAAACTATATGCGGTAAAATCTAAATGTAAATCAAGCCTAAGTCATCACCTCTCAGTGCCCTTATATCTGTAGCCAAAATATCAGTTTTATTACTTTGGCTCTGTCTGAAGGAAAAATTATGTCCTGTACAAATGTTTCTTTTGCTTTTATTGCCACTCATCAGTGCAAAGTAGTAAACTGGTTGGCTGGTTAAAAGGCCTTTGAGAAATGTCTGGGGGTACATTATTATTATAGGGAGATTTATGTTATCTGTTTTTCACCTGACCAGTCTCATGTCTTTTACTATGCATCAGGTTGCTGAGGCAACCAGTCAAGCTCTAAAGACATCATGCCACTGGGTTACATAGATCCAACTCTGTCTGTGGGACTCTGCCTGAGTGTGCGGGTAGTTGGATTCCCTGCCAATACATCAGTGCTCATTCCTTGCTCTTTGCACCCTGCCAGTACTATCCAATTAATCCTTCTTTGCTTCATCGAGTCATCATGACTACTTTAGGCTACTTTCACACATCAGGTTTTTGCCATCAGGCACAATCCTGCAAGTTTTGAAAAAAACGATCCTTTCTTTTTCCGCTGGATCAATTTTTCCTCATAGAGTTGTATTAGCGCTGGATTGTGCCTGATGGCCACACGTTTCATCCGTTTTTTGCCGGATCTGTACAAAATTTCTTTTCCGGTGGACGGAGAAAATGTCCACATGAACATTTTTTTTGTCCGGCGAAAAAACGCCCAGCGACGGTTCCAGCGATAAACGGATGAAATGTGTGGTGTAATGACTGGATCAGGCTACTGATTCTGTTTTTTTTTTCGCACTGAGCATGCCCCATTCCTGCATTTTTAATTCTGGAGAGAGTCTCTCTTTCTCTCTCATCCCCAGAACAGGAAGTCAGAATTGTATGCCCGATAAACCAAAACGTATCCAGCAAAAAAAAAGGCTCATCAGTTTTTCACAATTTGCACCGGATCCGTTGTTTTTTCAAAACTACACAGATTATGCCTGAAGGCAAAAAACTGATGTGTGAAAGTAGCCTAACCCAGCTTGGCGTCATCAAGTAATCACTACCCCATTACTAGGCTCTGGTACTTCCAAATCTCTGCTACTTCCTAAGCTTTGCTACATCAAAATCCTCTGATCAACACTGTTACATTCATGTCTCTACTACAATATTTCTGTTGTCCAGCGCTGCTACATCCAAGTCTCCACTATTCCTGTTCTGTTGCTATGCTTTGCCACTCTAAGTTCTCAACAAATCCAGATCCACTGCTCAGGTCTGCTTTGTCTTTTCAGCTTCATTATGGCAGTCTGCTATATCTCTTACTTCTACTGACTTGATCGCCCTGCCACATCAGTGCCACTTGTACCTGCTGCTATAAGACCTGCTCATCTAGACCAGAGGCTTCATCTAGTGCCACCTATTGGAGGTAGCAATTTTAGAAGTTGACACTGTCTCTTTAAGGAGCTTGCCAAATTTCTTAAGATGTGAAGCCAAACTAGAACCTTCTTGTTGCAACATCTTGTAAATTGTGTGCTCTATTCTAAACTTGAATTGTATACTCCAAATGCTTGCAAAATAAAACTAGGGCTATTTTGTGGTAATATTGTACAAATGTAGTAAATCATAAACTACTCTAAATATTTGGTATTGCACTAATCATACCAACCCACTAAATTAAGATACCATTTTATTTATTCTGTACTGTGTACATTGGAAACGCAGTGAAAACTCAAAAAACAAATTTAAGCAAAGTTAAGCAAAAAGTTACATGTACCCCAACTTGGTGACAATACATTAAGCCATTACACGGGTATGATGATACAAAATTAAAAAAGTTCTGACTCACTAAATCATTATTTATTATTATAGCGCCACTTATTATTATATGACGCTTTACAAGTGAGGAGGGGTATACATAATAAAAACAAGTACAATAATCTTAAACGATACAAGTCACGAATGGACGAGAGAGGACCCTGCCCGCGAGGGCTCACAATCTACAAGGGATGGGTGAGGATACAATAGGCGAGGGCAGAGCTGGTCATGCAGTAGTTTGGTCTATCCGTGGTTACTAAATGTAGCAATGCAAAAAAAAATTACTGCAGTCTCTTGACTTCCTAATATTAAATGTATTTTTTATTTAGCAAAGAGCAAATTTTCATTTGGATAGCTAGGTAAAAGATAAGAATTTATATATATGTTCACAATGCAATGTTTCAACTATGGAGCCAATGTTTCAACTATGGAGCCATTCACATGGAGCCATTTTTTTCAATGTATTTATTATGCTTTGCTTATATGGTGCCATCATATTCCGCAGCTCTTTCCATACATAATCATTGCTGTCCCCATTGGGGCTTACAATATAAATTACCTATCAGTATCTCTTTGGGAGAAAACGGGAGTACTGGAGGAAAGTAACACAAAGACAAGGAGTGTGACGGCGGTGGGTGTGGACCCAGTGGCCAGGCTTACCATGGAGGGGCGCAACTGAGAGACTACCTGATCTTCACTAGAGTCTCTGATAGAGAGGATAGGCTTGGGCTATTAGGGTAGTTACCTGGTGCCACTCCAGGGCAGTCTACGGACCTGGAGCAGCTGACCTAGAGGTCAAGGCACAAATACAGGGCACAGAGGGCGAAGACAAAGATGTGGTCAGACAGTCCGAGGTCGGGACACAGATTCAGAATATGAAGCTGAAGTCAGTAGTGGAGAGATAAGACAAAATGGGGAAACATGCCGAGTCAGTAACAGGAGAATCTAACAATAAAGCACCTTGACAGAGTAACAGACTGCAACTAGGACCTAAGCTCAGGCAGGTGTGGAGGGAGGGGCTGCCTAATATATCAAATGCTAGCAGGGGACTGACCAGGGAAGCAAAACTCTGCAGGACACAGTGGTTTTGTATTCCAGCAGATTCTGTCCGCACCTCCCTGTAGCCAGGTGGAGAATGTAGCAGTGCAGGAAGTACTGCACAAGGCAGCTCAGAGAGATGATTTGACACTGGGAGGAGCGGCGCGGTGCTTGCAGCGAGTAGGATGGCGCTTACAGACCGTGCAAGTGTCTGCCATGACAGGGAGAGCATACAAACTTGATGGTATGACACAGCTCCACTTTTCTGATTTTTGTTTGTTGTTTTTGTAGTTTCTTCCCAAATCTTGTCTTCTCCTTTTACACAGTGTGATTTCACTCTTGATACACCGACGTTTAGCATTCTCTTGCTTGCATGTTTCCATTCTAGTTTGTTTATGTCTTCATTTCCTCACTTTGTATATTTCATTTGAATAAATCTCTTCCTTTTTATTTAAACCATTACTTATTTTTTATTGTTTGTTTAATTGTGCATTGTAAAATAACCCTTTATGTATCGGTAGTGTGGGGTAAAGAAAAACAGGCCGCAGGCTATCCTTCCTGTGAATTACTGCCACTGCCCTGTATCTTTCAGAGCTGCTAATGAGCTCAGAGTTACACTGTGTGCAGAAAGGAGATTTAAAGGAAGAATTAATTTGGAAAGTTGAGGATTAGACAGATAAGAGAAAATGAGAGAGAATAAAATGTGGTAGCTGTGTATTTTGTCTTGTAAATGACTTTGCGCTGCCAGGATGGGGAAGCTATTTGTTCAGGGATAGGAGGGTGATAATGAAACTGATCATATACATGGTCTATTACCATAATGAATTTTAACACGCACTTTGTTATGTGATATTTTATTTATGAGCTCTTGGATGTTTTAGATAAGGATGAGAGTCTTAGATGCATTATATTACGCCTTGTTTTTATAAACACATTGAGTAGTTTAATAAACATAATTTATTTCAGGGTATTTTCTGTGCCTTCTTAAAATCAGCAAAATTTATCTAATATTATCTTAAGGTTAATGAAGTCTAACGTTAAGAAAATATTACCCTGTAATATCACAGACTTCTGTACTCAAATGGTAATTGCCTAATGCTTTAGTCTACCCGATACTTTATACTGCATATGCCTTGTCCCATTAATCCTATTTTTTTACAAGTTACTGGTTGGCCATTTCATTAGGCGTTATATATCAGTGTTTATTTGCCTAAATGGCTGGCTTTATTAAAACAAACAAATTGAGTGCAAGTGCTGATAAGTAATCATATGCCTGAGGTTTTTACTTCCCTGAATGGAGGAGGAAGCTCCTGCGCTCTGGATGAAAGACGAATTTTTAAATGAATCTTGCTGCCCCACATTTCCACATATATTCACAGACAACATACTGTTTAACTCCGAGAAGAGTGTTATTGACCCCTTAGTATATTGATGCTAATGTGATCAATCTGTCTACAGATGGTTACAGAAATATTTGGGCAGTTTTCATAATCAAAGACATAAAGATGATCGAAGTGTAGACTGAAGGGTGTTAATACAAAAATTTAGCATTAATAGTTTTTTTATATAATTCCTTCACTTTCACAAGCTCAAAAGTAATTGGTAAAACTACTAAATTTATAAATCTATAAATTATTTTTAATACTTGGATACAAATACTTTGCAGTGTATGACTACCTGAAGTCTGAAATGCGTGCGGATCATTTAATATTGTGTTTCCTCCCTGGAGATTCTTTTCTTCGCCTGTACTGTATCTGTTTTCAGTTGGTGCTTGTTTCTAGGTGTCCCTGCCTTCACTTTTGTCTTTAGTTCCTGAAAAATATTCTCAATCAGGATGAGGTCGGAAGACTCATTTAGGCCATTGTAGAATTTTCTAATACTTTACACTAAGCAGCTATTAAGGCTGCTTTTACAATATTTTTTTAGTCATTCATCTGTTTTTTGAAACACCATTTTATTAGTTTTGCAGCATTTGATTGCACGTAAGCAGCATGTATGGCTCCATACACTTCAGAATTAATTTTACTACTTCTATCTGCAATCACATCAAAAGTAAACACCAGTGAATTAGTTCCACATGTCCATTACATGCAACTTCCACCCTACTGTGGGGACACGGGGTCAGCGGGTGCTCTAGTCCGCTAGCCCATAACTGCATGAACCACGGAATGCCCGCTCTCCTTTCACCATGGGCGTAATACTACTTAGACATCGCAGGGTGAGGGTAAAACAGTGTGGCAATACATTATTGCACCACAGCACAAACAGTCCCAGTAAAGTAACCAAGATAGTGCAAAATTACAGTCTTGCATCTTTCCCCTGACTTGCCGGAATAAGAGCAGCTGTGATTTCAGAGCTTCCAGGGCCGACTACCTCACCTGTGGCACTCACAGAGAGGAGATAACAACAAGCTTAGGTAACTGTCAGTTCATTGAGGCACATGGCCAGGTCACAACCTGGCTTCTCTGAACATGGAGCCAGGTGACCGGTGGGTGCCAATCCTGCCTTTCCCAAACATATCCATGGGGGTCAGGTGCTCGGTGGGTCCAAATCCTGGCTTCCTGATATGTATTCATGGGTTCAGTGATCAATGTAGCAGATCAGTATTCTTTCAGCTGAGGCCGTGGTCGTGTAAAATGTCAAATTTGTGTCCCTTGTGTTGGGGCCATGATATGGCTGCTATCTTGTAGAGTGTTCCTGGTTGTGGTTTTATAAGGAGTCTCTGTAACAGCACATCAAAGCAATCCAAAGATCCAGAGAACCAGAGACATATCCCTTTTTATAGTTCACAACTATTGTTCTTTAACCCCTTCATGACCCAGCCTATTTTGGCCTTAATGACCTTGCAGTTTTTTGCAATTCTGACCAGTGTCCCTTTATGAGGTAATAACTTAGGAACGCTTCAACGGATCCTAGCGATTCTGAGATTGTTTTTTCGTGACATATTGGGCTTCATGTTAGTGGTAAATTTAGGTTGATAATTTTTGCGCTTATTTGTGAAAAAATTGGAAATTTGGCAAAAATTTTGAAAATTTCGCAATTTTCACATTTTGAATTTTTATTCTGTTAAATCAGAGAGTTATGTGACACAAAATAGTTAATAAATAACATTTCCCACATGTCTACTTTACATCAGCACAATTTTGGAAACAATTTTTTTTTTTGCTAGGAAGTTATAAGGGTTAAAATTTGACCAGTGATTTCTCATTTTTACAACAAAATTTACAAAACCATTTTTTTTAGGGACCACCTCACATTTGAAGTCAGATTGAGGGGTCTACATGGCTGAAAATACCCAAAAGTGACACCATTCTAAAAACTGCACCCCTCAATGTGCTCAAAACCACATTCAAGAAGTTTATTAACCCTTCAGGTGCTTCACAGCAGCAGAAGCAACATAGAAGGAAAAAATGAACATTTAACTTTTTAGTCACAAAAATGATCTTTTAGCAACAATTTGTTTATTTTCCCAAGGGTAAAAGGAGAAACTGGACCACAGAAGTTGTTGTCCAATTTGTCCTGAGTAAGCTGATACCTCATATGTGGGGGTAAACCACTGTTTGTGGGCACGGCAGGGCTCGGAAGGGAAGGAGCGCCATTTGACTTTTTGAATGAAAAATTGGCTCCAATCTTTAGCGGACACCATGTCGCGTTTGGAGACCCCCCGTGTGCCTAAACATTGGAGCTCCCCCACAAGTGACCCCATTTTGGAAACTAGACCCCCCCAAGGAACTTATCTAGATGCATAGTAAGCACTTTGAACCCCAAGGTGCTTCACAAATTGATCTGTAAAAATGAAAAAGTTATTTTTTTTCACAAAAATTTTCATTTAGCCTCAATTTTTTTCATTTTCACATGGGCAACAGGATAAAATTGATCCTAAAATTTGTTGGGCAATTTCTCCTGAGTACACTGATACCTCATATGTGGGGGTAAACCACTGTTTGTGGGCACGGCAGGGCTCGGAAGGGAAGGAGCGCCATTTGACTTTTTGAATGAAAAATTGGCTCCAATCTTTAGCGGACACCATGTCGCGTTTGGAGACCCCCCCGTGTGCCTAAACATTGGAGCTCCCCCACAAGTGACCCCATTTTGGAAACTAGACCCCCCAAGGAACTTATCTAGATGCATAGTAAGCACTTTGAACCCCAAGGTGCTTCACAAATTGATCCGTAAAAATGAAAAAGTTATTTTTTTTCACAAAAATTTTCATTTAGCCTCAATTTTTTTCATTTTCACATGGGCAACAGGATAAAATTGATCCTAAAATTTGTTGGGCAATTTCTCCTGAGTACACTGATACCTCATATGTGGGGGTAAACCACTGTTTGTGGGCACGGCAGGGCTCGGAAGGGAAGGAGCGCCATTTGACTTTTTGAATGAAAAATTGGCTCCAATCTTTAGCGGACACCATGTCGCGTTTGGAGACCCCCCGTGTGCCTAAACATTGGAGCTCCCCCACAAGTGACCCCATTTTGGAAACTAGACCCCCCAAGGAACTTATCTAGATGCATAGTATGCACTTTGAACCCCAAGGTGCTTCACAAATTGATCCGTAAAAATGAAAAAGTTATTTTTTTTCACAAAAATTTTCATTTAGCCTCAATTTTTTTCATTTTCACATGGGCAACAGGATAAAATTGATCCTAAAATTTGTTGGGCAATTTCTCCTGAGTACACTGATACCTCATATGTGGGGGTAAACCACTGTTTGTGGGCACGGCAGGGCTCGGAAGGGAAGGAGCGCCATTTGACTTTTTGAATGAAAAATTGGCTCCAATCTTTAGCGGACACCATGTCGCGTTTGGAGACCCCCCGTGTGCCTAAACATTGGAGCTCCCCCACAAGTGACCCCATTTTGGAAACTAGACCCCCCAAGGAACTTATCTAGATGCATAGTAAGCACTTTGAACCCCAAGGTGCTTCACAAATTGATCCGTAAAAATGAAAAAGTTATTTTTTTTCACAAAAATTTTCATTTAGCCTCAATTTTTTTCATTTTCACATGGGCAACAGGATAAAATGGATCCTAAAATTTGTTGGGCAATTTCTCCTGAGTACACTGATACCTCATATGTGGGGGTAAACCACTGTTTTGGCGCACGGCAGAGCTCGGAAGGGAAGGAGCGCCATTTGACTTTTTGACATACCGTATTTTCCGGCGTATAAGACGACTTTTTAACCCCCGAAAATCTTCTTAAAAGTCGGGGGTCGTCTTATACGCCGGGAATCGACTTGTACGCCGGTGTATATGGTGGGTGGGGAGGGGGAGTGATCCTGATGACGAGGGGGCGTCTCACAGGAAAGTGAGTAATCCCCATTACCTTATCCTAGCGGTGCAGCGTGGGGGTGTCAGTGCTGGGAGCGGCGGCAGCTGCTGTGTTCTGGTGCGGCGGCTCCTCTTCTGTGTGGGGCCTCTGTGCTGTGAGGTGGCGGCGGCAGCGGCGTATCTTTATCCAGTTGGGGCTCCTCCGGCATCTCCTTAGCCCTGGAGGCCCTGCCGCAACTCCATCGGTGCAATGTGGTGGCCTCCGGGAAAATGGCCGCTGCTCAGATTCAGATCTCGTGTCCCGAGATTTCGGGACGAGATCTGAATCTGAGCAGCGGCCATTTTCCCGGAGGCCACCGCATCGCACCTATTGAGCTGCCTCCGGGAAAATGGCCGCTGCATTGCACTCATGGAGTTGCGGCGGGGCCTCCAGGGCTAAGGAGATGCCGGAGGAGCCCCAACTGGATAAAGATATGCCGCCGCCACCGCCACCGCACAGCACAGAGGCCCCACACAGAAGAGGAGCCGCCGCACCAGAGCACAGCAGCCGCCGCCGCCACTCCCAGCACTGAGACCCCCACGCTGCACCGCTACGATAAGGTAATGGGGGATACTCACTTTCCTGTGAGACGCCCCCTCGTCATCAGGATCACTCCCCCCCCCCCCAAAAGGCACATATTCACCGGCCCTATAAGACGACATAGGGTGTATAAGAAGACCCCCGACTTTTAAGAAGATTTTATATTTTAACTGGTAAAGTTGGGGGGTCGTCTTATACGCCCAGTCGTCTTATACGCCGGAAAATACGGTACATAGTGTACATCAGGTTGGTGTGTGTGTGTGTTGTAGTGTACGTCAGCTTGGTGTGTGTGGCGTATACTACAACAGACACACCAACCTGACGTACGCCACACCACACACCAACCTGACATACACTACACCACACACCAACCTGATGTAGTGTCAGGTTGGTGAGTGTGGCGTAGTGTACATCAGGTTGGTGTGTAGTGTACATGTGGTGTAGTGTACGTCAGGTTGGTGCGTGTGTGTGTGGTGTATACTACACCACACACACCAACCTGACATACACTACACCACACACACCAACCTGACATACACTACACCACACACACCAACCTGACATACACTACACCACACACACCAACCTGACGTAGGGTCGGGTTGGTGTGTGTGGTGTAGTGTACGTCAGGTTGGTATGTTGTGTAGTGTACGTCAGGTTGGTGCGTGTGTGTGTGTGTGGTGTATACTACACCACACACCAACCTGACATACACTACACCACACACACCAACCTGACGTAGGGTCAGGTTGGTGTGTGTGGTGTAGTGTACGTCAGGTTGGTATGTGGTGTAGTGTACATCAGGTTGGTATGTGTGTGTGTGGTGTATACTACACCACACACACCAACCTGACATACACCACACACCAACCTGACATACACTACACCACACACACCAACCTGACGTAGGGTCAGGTTGGTGTGTGTGGTGTAGTGTACGTCAGGTTGGTATGTGGTGTAGTGTACGTCAGGTTGGTGCGTGTGTGTGTGTGTGTGGTGTATACTACACCACACACCAACCTGACATACACTACATCACACACACCAACCTGACGTAGGGTCAGGTTGGTGTGTGTGGTGTAGTGTACGTCAGGTTGGTATGTGGTGTAGTGTACGTCAGGTTGGTGCGTGTGTGTGTGTGTGGTGTATACTACACCACACACCAACCTGACATACACTACATCACACACACCAACCTGATGTAGGGTCAGGTTGGTGTGTGTGGTGTAGTGTACGTCAGGTTGGTATGTGGTGTAGTGTACGTCAGGTAGGTGCGTGTGTGTGTGTGGTGTATACTACACCACACACACCAACCTGACGTACACCACACACCAACCTGACATACACTACAACACACACACACCAACCTGACGTAGGGTCAGGTTGGCGAGTGTGGAGTAGTGTACATCAGGTTGGTGTGTAGTGTACATGTGGTGTAGTGTACGTCTGGTGTGTGTGTGTGGCGTATACTACACACACCAACCTGACGTACACTACACCACACACCAACCTGACATACATTACACCACACACACCAACCTGACGTAGGGTCAGGTTGGTGTGTGTGGTGTAGTGTACGTCAGGTTGGTATGTGGTGTAGTGTACGTCAGGTTGGTGTGTGTGTGGTGTTGTGTATATCAGCCTGGTGTGGGCGAGTTCTGTAGTGGAATATCAGGATGTGGCTAGTCCACGGACGTGTGATGAATTCTGAAGCATTCATCCAAACACAGTCCAGGTTTGTCGGGACACGTTTCACATTGGAAACGAGTTTCCTTTCTTATCCCCCTTTTATAACATACCCGGCACCTTTTTCTTTTTCGCCCCTCTCCGGGAAAATGTTGCCCTGGTACAATACGGGAACCTTGAGTTCCAGGGGTGCTGGGGCCCGCTCCTTCCTCGTCTCCAAACATCAGGGCCTTTATCACCGCCTCCTGGAACTGAAGGAAGGTGTTGTTGTTCTGACCTGCACATCGTGATAGCACGTATGCGTTATACAGTGCCATTTGTACGATGTGCACAGCCAGTTTTTTATACCACACCTTCGTTTTCCGCATGGCACTATAGGGCTGGAGGACTTGATCAGAAAGATCAACTCCCCCCATGTGTTTGTTGTACCCCAGGGCACAGTCCGGTTTGTGGACCTGTGCTGGGGTACCACGAACGGTGGTGGCCGTGGTGCCGGGACCATGGATTGTGGTCAAGAAAAAGACGTCCCTTTTGTCTTTGAACTTGACCACAAGCATGTTGCCGCTACATTGGGCTCGGCTCTCACCCTTTGGGAGAGCCTGCTCAATTAGTGACAAAGGGAGACCCCTCTGGTTTCTGCGCACTGTACCGCAAGCGACGGTAGCTCTGGCAGAGAGGGATTGAAAGAGTGGGATGCTTGTATAAAAGTTATCAACGTACAGATGGTAACCTTTATCAAGCAGTGGGTGAACCAAATCCCACACTATTTTCCCACTCACCCCCAGAGCGGGTGGACATTTTGGGGGCTGGATCCTGATGTCCTTTCCTTGATAAACTCTAAAGCTGAGAGTGTACCCTGAGGTACTCTCGCAGAGCTTATAGAGCTTAATCCCGTACCTCGCCCGTTTGCTTGGCAGGTACTGACGGAACTGAAGCCGCCCTTTGAAGAGGATGAGGGATTCATCCACACAAATTTCCCTTTGGGGAATGTACACTTCAGCAAACTTGTTGCTGAAGTGTTCGATGACCGGCCGAATTTTGAACAGTCTATCAAAATTCGGGTCATCGCGGGGAAGGATGTCGGTGTTGTCCCTAAAATGTAGAAATTTATGAATCGCCTCAAAACGCTTGCGAATCATAACCATGCCATATATTGGAGTTTGATATAAAATATCAGTACTCCAGTATTGGCGAATTTCTGGTTTCTTCACAATCCCCATGTGAAGGACCAGTCCCCAATATTTCAACATTTCTACAGAGTCAACGGGACTCCAAGCAGAAAATGATGAAACTGGGTTTTGGGAAAAAAATTGCAGGGCGTACAAATTAGTTTGCTCCACCATGAGACTGACGATTGACTCCGAGAAAAAGACTTTGAAAAAGTCTATTTCCCTGAGGTTGGCAGTCTCAAATTGGATTCCTGATTGGGGAATGAAATCAGGAATCCGTGGAGCAAAATTTTCAGGGACGGGGGTCCAGGTGGGGGCACTAGTGCTAGGTTGGGCGTGACTAGCACTAGGTTGGGGGTTACTCACCCTTGGTTGTGGATCTTCTCCCCCGGCCTCCGACTCTTCTTCCCTGGGCTCTGGCTCTTCTTCTCTGGGCTCCGGCTCTTCTTCCCTGGGCTCCGGACGATTTCTCGTCCTGCGACTTCTAGGTGGTGGCGAGTCTGTGTCACTGGAGGAGGAAGAGTGAGAGGAATACAAAAAAGTGGGGTCCTCTCCCTCACTATCAGCTTCGGAGGCAATAAAAGAATATGCCTCCTCTGCCGAGTACAGCCTTTGTGACTGGGATGTCTGGGACGAACGGGACATTGTGTGTGTGGTGTGTGTAAAAAAAACTAAGCTTTATTATAGTGTGCGTGTGTGTATGTGCGAGTGTTTAGTGAAACTTTTTACTGCAGGAGGGGACTTTCAGGCGTGGGGGGCTGAGGAGATGCAGGATCCGGCAGCGGCAGCAAGGGGAGCGATCAGCGGGGCGCGGGAGCGATCAGCGAGGCGCGGGAGCGATCAGTGGGGCGCGAAAGCGATCACACGGGAGCGATCAGCGAGGCGCGGGAGCGATCACACGGGAGCGATCAGCGGGGCGCAGGAGCGATCAGTGGGGCGCGAAAGCGATCACACGGGAGCGATCAGCGGGGCGCGGGAGCGATCACACGGGAGCGATCAGTGAGGCGCGGGAGCGATCACACGGGATCGCTGTCAGGTGAAGGGGCCTGAGGAAATGCAGGAGCCGGGGGGGGGTGATCAGAGTGATCACTGGGGCGGGTGATCACCGGAGGGGGGGCAGAAGGTGGCTGTCAGGAGCGAAGGGAAGGAGGGGGCAGGGGAGATGCAGGAGCCTGCAGCAGGGAAGGGTGATCACTGGGCAGGGGGGTGATTTCCGGGGCGTGGTCAGGGAGTGGAGGTCAGGAGGGGGGGAAATCGGACGAGGGGGGGAAATCGGACGTGGGGGGGGGAGTACCGGAAGGCAGACCAGCGGATCGGAAGGCGGCGATCAGCGGACCGGAAGGTGGACAGGTGGCGATCAACGGGGCACGGGGGAGCTGTCAGGCAAAGGGGCCTGAGGAAATGCAGGAGCCAGCAGCAGGGGGGGGCGGGGGGGGTGATCAGGGGGGCAGGGGGTGATAAGAGTGATCACTGGGGCGGGTGATCACCGGGGGGGGGAGGCGTTAGAGGGTGGCTGTCAGGAGCCGGCAGGTGAGATGTAGGAGCAGGCAGGTAAAGTTGATCCCTGGGCAGGGGGGTGATTTCTGGGGCGTGGGAGGGAGTGCAGGGGGGATCAGATGGCGGGGGGGGATCGGACAGTGGGGGGAGCGGGAGGCAGAAGGGGGGGAGTACCGGAAGGCGGCAGCGGCGGCGATCAGGCGGCAGCTGCGGTCAGGAGTCGGCAGCGGCGGCGATGAATAGGCGGCGGCGGCGGTAAGGTGGCAGCGGCGGCGGCGATCAGGCAGTGGCAGCGGCGGGTGCAGCACGCAGGGACCTCACTCTCCAGCTTCCACGGAAGGGATGAAGCTGGAGAGTGATGTCAGACATGTTTCACTCCGCCCCTCCACATCTGATTGGAGGGAAAGCGTCACATGGACGCTTTCTCCAATCAGAGCTGGAGGGGGGTGAAACAGAGGGCACAGGAGCGATCGTGGCCACGGGGGGGCAAAGCCACCCCCCCCTGGGGTCAACTAGAGGTCCTCACGTACCTGCGGGTCCGGTGACATTTCATTGACCCCGGTCACCGGACCCGCAGGAACGCGATCAAACCATGACGCATACGCTGCGTCATAGGTCGGGAAGGCACAGACTTTCATGACGCAGCGTATGCGTCAAAGGTCGGGAAGGGGTTAATCCATCAGTCACAGGTAAAGGGGAAGTGATGATGAGGTTAACTCGCATTGTTTGATTATTTATAGTTTATCTTTCAGTGTTTGCAAGTGAACAAACTCTATGGCCTGGTATAATGTGTAATCAACACATCAGCAAACATCATTGTTCAGTTACCGTACATCCCTGTTTTACAAAGATAACAGTACAATAAACTAGGAGCTGATATAAGAGGTAAATAACAACCATTCATAAATATCAAAAATGAACCTTTGAGACTCATATAACAACAGTGTATGGTTCTTGACCAACTCAAGAACAAATGCATGAATTCAAAAGTCAACCTATAGATAACAATCTATGCCTCCTTGATGACTGAATTTATATCTGGATAATTAAGATTAAATGCCGTGTCATCACATGGACTTTGGATCATGAGACTTCCGTTTTCATAATTTTTACTTTTATTACTCTGGTGCAAGTTCTTTTTGGTTTTACCAGTCTATAGCATCTTGTTGCAGCTTGGTGTTTTCTACAAGGAGACAAACCTTCCTCCTTAGGCTTACTGTCAGAATCCTCTCATCCAGCCAAATCAATTATCCTGCTTTACACTAATGCGGGGCAAACCATATGATACTAGTGTCTGGTTTTGCTTTAAAACCGACGAGGGGCGTTCATTAAAGATTTCCCCTGACCCATTTCTTTTTATCACAGGATGCTGAAACTGCACATGTGTAATGATTTAAGTCTCTAAAGGTTACATACCAATTTGCAGCTCAGAACTGATAGCAGTCTTCATTTTGCAGGTGCTGAAGTAGTGTGAGGTTTGATAATGGACACAGTGGAATACAGAGCAGTCATCAAGTTCCTTTACTTGAAAGGCCGCACACTAAAGGAGATGGGCGATGAGATGAGAGGTTTATGGTGATGATTCTCCATCATATGATATAGTCAAGAGCTGGCATCATCAATTCAAATGTGGTCGGAATTTGGTGTAAACAGCTCCAATTCCTGAGGAACACACCATCCACCAAGTGGAGGTCGCCATTTTGGAAAATTGCCGTGTAGCTATTCGCCACCTAGCCCAAAATGTCAAGATTAGTGTGGGGTCCGTGGAAAAAATCATCCAAAACCATCTTCACATGCATAAGGTATCTGCCTGCTGGGTTCCCCACCTGCTCATAACTTTCCATAAGCAGGAAGGAGTCGAATACTCTCAGGCTCTATTGACGATGTGCCATGGAAACCAGGAGGACTTTTTGAACAGACTGATTGCACAGGATTAAAGCTGGGTCCATCATTATGATCCCGAGACTAAAGTCCAGTCGATGCAATTTAAAGCCTCATGACTCACCGCCTCCAAAGAAAGCACGTGCCCATCCCTCGGCTGGCAAGGTCATGCTCACAGTATTTTGGGACTAACACAGAGTAGTATTGATGAATCTCCTAGCAAAGGGTACCATGATCACTAGGCCACACTATGCTTCACTGTTGCGGAAATTGCGGGAGACTATCAAAACCAAGAAACGGGGCATGCTCACCAAAGGTGTCTGCCTTCTGCAAGACAATTCACCAGTTCACAACTCACATGATGCCCAAATGGAACCATGCTCCTGTGGCTTTGAAATTCTACCGCATCCCCCTTATTCACCCAACCTCGCACCATCAAACTTCCAACTCTTTCAAAAAATGAAGTTATTTTTGAAAGGCAAACATTTTCCAGATGATGAGACTCTGATATCCAAAGTCACAATGTGGCTTTTTGAGTAACCTGTCGACTTCTACAAGCGTGGTGTTTACCTTTGCTTAAGGAGATGGGAGAAGTGTGTGTCCCTAGGTGGCACCGATGTAGAGAAGGACTAATAACTGTGCCAAGTTTCATTGCTCAGTTCACAGGAAGTGAGTCAGGGGAAATCTTTAATAAACGCCCCTCGTAAGTAAGGTGGCAAAGCCCTTTATAGGGTCGATACTGACTTTTAGAGTATGTTCACATGTGGTATTTTTGTAGCATTTTTGCTGTGTTTTTACATAGTGTACTTGGTGCGTAAAATACTCAGTGTTTTACAGTGCCAGCATAATGAATGAGATTTATGAAATCTCATGCTAGAATTGAGTTTTTTTCTTTGCATATTTTTAACCCTGTTCTTTTTGCTAAGATGCAGATTTTCAATACTGTTAGTGATTTTTCAATGCTTTTCCCCAATGCAAATGAATGCACATAAAATGCGAAAAATACACGCTTATAGCCACTGCTAGGGTTCCTGTCTTCTTCCTCTCTGAAGAGACTACTTGAAAATTGATTTGGTGATTGAAAGTAAAAGCAGAGCACAGCGGTGACGTCACCGCTGTGCTCTGCTTTTACTTTATGGCCGGCAGTCAGACAGTGCGGGAAGTAGACGGCAAGGGGCCTGACGGACACCGGAATGTGAGTATGTACGGTTTTTTTTTTTTTACATTTACGATGGTAACCAGGGTAAACATCGGGTTACTAAGGGCGGCCCTGCGCTTAGTAACCTGATGTTTACCCTGGTTACCCGGGGACTTCGGCATCGTTGGTCGCTGGAGAGCTGTCTGTGTGACAGCTCCCCAGCGACCACACAACGACTTACCAACGATCACGGCCAGGTCGTATCGCTGGTCGTGATCGTTGGTAAATCGTTTTGTGTAACGGTACCCTTAGTGATGGCCTTCTTCACTTGCATTGATACCTTTGGACTACATATTGTGAGTTCAAATGAACAGCAATGAAAAGCAAATTAAACACTTAAATCAACTTTAGGCCCTTTATCTTCTTAATTTGTCATAAAATAAGATACATGCCACACTTAGCTTTAAATTTGCCTATTAGTCAACTTTCCAATGACCTCTGAGGCTGTGAAAATTTAGGGTCTATGGAAACTGGCTATAACTCCTAAATGTTTAATGCAGCAGTTTTGTAAAACCCATTGAAATAAATTTGATAGTCTATACTATCTTGACTATCTTGTTTCCTATCTGTTTTTGTGGTGTATAGACATTACATTTTTACAATTCTGCTTCAAAAACAACTGCATTCAGCTTTCCATTTGCAGTGAGCAATTTAAATAGCTCCAACCTACTAAGACAAGTGGTTTGTCCACATCCATCCCAACTTCAAACTCTGCCAGTTCTTTGTTACAGATAATGTACTTGAAGATACTACAGTGGTCATCAGTCGCCTGACTTTAACTCTGTAAAATCTTTGATGAGATTTGAAAATGGCAGTAGCAGCATACAAACCCTTGAATATTAGTATACTGGTGGCCAATGCCCATGAGGAAACAACTGAGATTCCCTATGTAAGCTTGTGTCTGTCTGTGCATCATGTTTGCAGCAGGTTATAACAGTGCTCCACTAAGTAGTAGAGATGATTGTCATGGATAGGTTGAATAAGGCCGGAGTCGCACTAGAGCGTAATACGGACGAGTGCTATGCGATAAAAAATTGCAGAGCATTTGGACCAATGTTAATCTATGGGGAAGCTCCTATCGTCTGTTGTTTTCTCGGCCGTATTATACCTGCGAGAGAAATCGCCGAGACTCGCCAATGAACATCTATGGGTGCGAGAAAAAGTCACACACCACACGGACCATCAGTGTGACTTGCGAGAAATCGGCACCAGTGTCCTTTAGAAAAGCCGGCAATTCAGTGCGGTGTAATGTAAAATCACCCTGACAGGTTAAAATAGAATAGATAAAATAAATGTCTACACATAGTATAGGAAGATATATATACATATGTGTCATTGATACACATACACTCACCGGCCACTTTATTAGGTACACCATGCTAGTAACGGGTTGGACCCCCTTTTGCCTTCAGAACTGCCTCAATTCTTCGTGGCATAGATTCAACAAGGTGCTGGAAGCATTCCTCAGAGATTTTGGTCCATATTGACATGATGGCATCACACAGTTGCCGCAGATTTGTCGGCTGCACATCCCAAAGATGCTCCATACAAGGCAGGATGGATCCATGCTTTCATGTTGTTTACGCCAAATTCTGACCCTACCATCCCAATGTCGCAGCAGAAATCGAGACTCATCAGACCAAGCAACGTTTTTCCAATCTTCTACTGTCCAATTTCGATGAGCTTGTACAAATTGTAGCCTCAGTTTCCTGTTCTTAGCTGAAAGGAGTGGTACCCGGTGTGGTCTTCTGCTGCTGTAGCCCATCTGCCTCAAAGTTCGACGCACTGTGCGTTCAGAGATGCTCTTAGGCCTACCTTGGTTGTAACGGGTGGCGATTTGAGTCACTGTTGCCTTTCTATCAGCTCGAACCAGTCTGCCCATTCTCCTCTAACCTCTGGCATCAACAAGGCATTTCCGCCCACAGAACTGCCGCTCACTGGATTTTTTTTCTTTTTCGGACCATTCTCTGTAAACCCTAGAGATGGTTGTGCGTGAAAATCCCAGTAGATCAGCAGTTTCTGAAATACTCAGACCAGCCCTTCTGGCACCAACAACCATGCCACGTTCAAAGGCACTCAAATCACCTTTTTTCCCCATACTGATGCTCGGTTTGAACTGCAGGAGATTGTCTTGACCATGTCTACATGCCTAAATGCACTGAGTTGCCGCCATGTGATTGGCTGATTAGAAATTAAGCGTTAACAAGAAGTTGGACAGGTGTACCTAATAAAGTGGCCAGTGAGTGTATATATCTATAGATCTTTATATTTCATAGAGTTGGATAGCAGAATAGCAGATAATTCAATTGTTGGGTTCTGTAAATTCGTTGCCGAACCCAACAGGATATGACACATGGTTTACATACAGTAAACCATTGCATATCCGTTAGATTTATATATGTCCCTGACTAATAATGTTAGCAGTGTGTGTGTAAAATTTTGGCGCTGTAGGTGTTAAATTAAAGGATTAATTCACGGAAAACACTGGCGTGGGCTCCTGCGCAATTTTCTCCACCAGAAAGGGAAAGCCAGTGACTTAGGGCAGATATTAATAGCCTAGAGAGAGACCATGGTTATTGCCCCCCGGCTAAAAAAATCTTCCCCCAGCCACCTCAGAAAAGGCGCATCTGTAAGACGCGCCTATTCTGGCACTTAGCCTCTCTCTTCCCATTGCCCTGTGGCGGTGGCATATGGGGTAATAAGTGGTTAATGTCACCTTGCTATTGTAAGGTGACATTAAGCCTGGTTAATAATGTAGAGGTGTCAATAAGACACCTATCCATTATTAATCCAATAGTATGAAAGGGTTAAAAATACACACACACTTTAAGAATAAAGTATTTTAATGAAATAGTTAACACACAGGTTTAACATCTTTATTGCAGTCTCAATCCAAGCGAAGCCCTCGTTCTTCTGTTAAAAAAATCCAAAATGAAAAAGCAACAATATCCCATACCTGTCTGCCGTACAGTCAAGTCCCACACTACAATCCATCTCGAGGGGTTAAATAGTTTACAACCCGGAGCAGTGCTAATGCTACTGGCTGAGCTGTAAACCACGAAGGAAAGAATGAAAAGCTGTATCCCTGCCTGACCAGACATTAACTCATAAGCGTTGGAAAGTTTCTGAACATTTTCCCACGCTGTTAAGTTCACCATGTCAGGCGGGGAGTCTGCGCAACCTTAGTGACTACCGCTGACGTCACTTAGGCTGCGCTGAATCCCCGCCTGACGCAATGAACTTGACAGCGTGGGAAAATGTTCAGAAACTTTCCCACGCTACTAAATTCATGTCCGGTCATGCGGGAGCCTGCACAGGCAGCTTTTCATTCATTCCTTCTTGGTTTACTGCCTGGCCAGTAGCATTAGCACCGCTTCGGGTTGTAAACTGTTTAACCCCTTGAGATGGATTGCAGTGTGGGACTTGACAATACAGCGGACAGGTATGGGATATAGTTGTTTTTTTGGGGGGGATTTTTTTTTACAAAAGAACGAGGGCTTTGCTTGGATTGAGAGTGTAATAAAGATGTTAAACCTGTGTGTTTAATTATTTCATTGAAAGACTATTCTTAATGTGTGTGTATTTTTTAACCCTTTCACACTATTGGATTAATAATGGATAGGTGTCTTATTGACACCTCTCCATTATTAACCAGGCTTAATGCAGGGCTGGTTACAGGTTTTCATGGGCCCTGTGCGAAAGAATCCCGGTGGGCCCCTTTAACACATACCACAATTCATAATCTACGGATACGGCAGAGAAATATAGGTATAGTACAATGCCAAAGATTTCACTTACTCCTTACATTACATGAGTGATATCTATTGTGCATTCTACATTAGCTCAGAAACGGGACAGTATAGTCCTCTATACAGAATAATGAGCCCCATATATTGCTCCAAACAGAATAATGAGCCCCATATATTGCCCCATACAGTATAATGGCCCCATATAGTGCTCCATACAGTATAATTGGCACCACATAGTCCTCTATACAGAATAATGAGCCCCATCTATTGCTCCAAACAGAATAATGAACCCAATATTATGCTCCATACAGAATAATGAGCCTCATATAATGCTCCATACAGTATAATGGGCACCACAGAGTACTCCATACAGAATGAGCCGCATATATTGTGCCATATGGAATTAACCTCATATAATGCTCCATACAGTATAGTGAGCCACATATAATTCTCCATACAGTATATGATGGGCCCCATACAGTATACTGAGTCCCATATATTGCTCCATATAGAATGGGCCCCATATGATGCTCCATACAGAATGGGCCCCATATAATACTCCTTACAGAATGGGTCCCATATAATGCTCCAAAAATAATTGGCCGCATAAGATGCTCCATGTATAATGGGCCCCATAAGATGCTCCATGTATAATGGGCCCCATAAAATGTTCCATATATAATTAGTCCCATAAGATGCTTCATATATTATTGGCCCCATATACTGCTCCATATGTAATTGGCCCCATATACTGCTCCATATTGAATTGGCCACATAAGATGTACCATATTAAATTGGCTCCATATAATGTTCCCTATAGAATTGGCTTCATAAGATGCTCCCTATATTATTGGCCCCATAAGATACTCCATATAGAATTAGCCCCATATAATGCTCCATATATGGGCGCCTTCTGATGGCACCCACATATTACTCTAAATATAAAAAAAAAAAATGAAATACTCCCCTCTCGTTGCTTGACGCTGGTCTGCTCTGGACTTCTTAGCGTCTTCCTGCTCTCTGTGCTGCGACTGCTCAGGCAGAGGGCACGCACTGGTGACATCATCGCGCCCTCTGACCTGAACGTCACAGTCAAAGGATGGAAGACGCTGCAGCGCTGGAACCGGGAGAGGTAAGTATCGCAAGTGCTGGGGCCCAGAGCAGGCAGGGGGTCCACTCACGGGGGCCGGCACTATAGCGCGCCAGTGTCCCCAATGGTGAGTGGGCCCCCTGACTGCTCAGGGCCCTGGCACTTGCCCGGATTCGCCGGGTGCTGACGCCGGCCCTGGGTTAATGTCACCTTACAATAGCAAGGTAACATTAACCCCTTATTACCCCATATGCCACCGCTACTGGGCAATGGGAAGAGAGAGGCTAAATGCTGGAATAGGTGCATCTTACAGATGCACCTTTTCTGGGGTGGCTGGGGGCAGATTTTTTTAGCCAGGAGGGGCCAATTTCCATAGTCCCTCTCTAGGCTACTAATATCTGCCCTCAGTCACTGGATTTCCCTCTCTGGCTGAGAAAATTGTGCGGGAGCCAGGGCTGGACTGGGACTAAAATTCAGCCCTGACATTTGAAGTTACACAAGCCCACTGGTCACATGGTGACTGTATAATATCTTTGTACACTTGTAGGTAGGGCCGGTTTTAGGCAAAGTGGGGCCCTTATCAAAGTTTTAAATGGGGCCCCAAATGCTAACATATTGCACTTCACACAAAAGCATTTCGGTTGTATTTACATGTGCTGATCTCAGGCCGCTAAACGAGTGTGATCGACAATACTGAAGTTGTTCATCGCTTGTTTCCCGGCCTCTTTCCACCAGCTGAGAAATAATGATGGTACAGAACGATCACTAACAGATCACCATACAGTATCATGTTATCAGCAGCATATCTACAGTTTACACCGGTGATGTGCTGCTGAGTACAATGATTTTTGTTCCAGCAAAAACAATCTGAATATGCAGCATTTTACTTGTTTAGTAAAATACACTCCATAGTCCTCCATATATTATAATGTGCACCACAGTCCTCCATATAGTATAATACACTCCTCATAGTGCTCCATATAGTATAATGCACCGCCATAGTCATCCATGTAGTACAATTCACTTCCCATAGTATAGTGCACCCCATAGTTCTTCATATAGTATAACGTATTCCCCATAGTCCTCAATACAGTATAATGCAGCCCACATATAGTATAATGCAGCCACCACCCTACAGAATATAATGCTGCCAACCTAGAGTATAATGCAGCCACCCCATAGAATATAATGCAGCCCCCTCCTAGTTTAATGCAGCCCCCTCATAGAGTATGATGCAATCACCTATCAAAGAATATAAATATAATACAGCCCCCCATAGAATATAATGCAGCCCACCTCCCCACAGATTATAATGCAGCCCCCATAGAATATAATGCAGCCCCCCATAGTATATAGCACAGCCTCCCCTATAGATTATAATATACCCCCATAGTATATAACACAGTCTCCCCCATATAATATAATATACCCCCACAATAGTATATAACACAGCCACATAGTATATAACATGGCATCCCCCATAGAATATAATATACCCCATAGTATAAAGCAAAGCCCACATAGTATATAGGAAAGCCTGCATAGTATATAGCACAACCCGCATAGTATATAGCAAAGCCTGCATAGTGTATAGCACAACCCGCATAGCATATAGCACAACCCTCATAGCGGATAACACAGCCCACGTAGTAGTATACAACACAGCCCACACAGTAGTATGCAGCACAACCCACGTAGCAGTATACAGCACAGCCCACGTAGCAGTATACAGCACAGCCCATGTACTAGCATACAGCACAACCCACGTAGTAGTGTACAGCACAGCCCATGTAGTAGTATACAGCACTGCCCACACAGTAGTATACAGCACTGCCCACACAGTAGTATACAGCACAGCCCACACAGTAGTATATAGCACAGCCCACACAGTAGTATACAGCACAGCCCACACAGTAGTATATAGCACAGCCCACATAGCAGTATACAGCACAGCCCACATAGCAGTATACAGTACAGCCCACATAGTAGTATACAGCACAGCCTACATAGTAGTATACAGCACAGCCCACACAGTAGTGTACAACACAGCCCACATAGCAGTATACAGCACAGTCCTCACAGTAGTATACAGCACTGCCCACACAGTAGTATACAGCATGGCCCACACAGTAGTATACAGCACAGCCCACACAGTAGTATACAGCACAGCCCACACAGTAGTATATAGCCCAGTCCACATAGTAGTATATTGCACAGCCCACATAGTAGTATATAGCACAGCCCACATAGTAGTATACTGCACAGCCCTCATCTCTCCTCCCCCCGAGAATGGCCCCACAGTCCAGTAAAAAAAAAACAACAACACACTTCTCACCTCTCCTCGTGCCCGCATTGCTCCCTGCTCCTGTCTTGGCGGCTGCCGCTGCACAGCCTGGCACACAGTGAGTGCGCGATGATGTCATTGTGCACCCGCAGTGTCAGAGGCAGAGCGGGGAATGATGGGAGAGGGAGCGTCAGCGGACACTCCTCCATCATTGCATTCAACTGTACCGGTGTCATAGACGCTGGTATAGTTGAATGTGGTGGCACTGGTGGGGGGGAGTCAGCGCGCAGCGGCCCACTTCTGGCACCGGCCCTTCTGGCATTTGCCAGAACTGCCCGATGGCCAGTCCGGCCCTGGCGGGAGCCCACACCAGTTTTTTCCATGAATTAATCCTTTAATTTAATACCTACAGCTCAAAAAGTTTACACACACACTACTAGAATTATTAGTGAGGGATATATAAAAAACTAACAGATATGCAATGGTCTATTGTATGTAAACCATGTGTCATATCCTGTCAGGTTCGGCAATTTTACAGAACCCGACAATTGAATTATCGGCTGTTCAGCTCTCTAGCTCAGTATGAAATATAAAGATATATATATATATATATATATATATATATATATATATGTATGTATATATATATATATATGTATATATATATATATATATATATGTATATATATGTATGTATATATATATATATATATATATATATGTATATATACCGTATTTTCCGGCGTATAAGACGACTGGGCGTATAAGACGACCCCCCAACTTTACCAGTTAAAATATAAAATCTTCTTAAAAGTCGGGGGTCTTCTTATACACCCTATGTCGTCTTATAGGGCCGGTGAATATGTGCCTTTTGGGGGGGGGGGGAGTGATCCTGATGACGAGGGGGCGTCTCACAGGAAAGTGAGTATCCCCCATTACCTTATCGTAGCGGTGCAGCGTGGGGGTCTCAGTGCTGGGAGTGGCGGCGGCGGCTGCTGTGCTCTGGTGCGGCGGCTGCTGTGCTCTGGTGCGGCGGCTGCTGTGCTCTGGTGCGGCGGCTGCTGTGCTCTGGTGCGGCGGCTCCTCTTCTGTGTGGGGCCTCTGTGCTGTGCGGTGGCGGTGGCGGCGGCATATCTTTATCCAGTTGGGGCTCCTCCGGCATCTCCTTAGCCCTGGAGGCCCCGCCGCAACTCCATGAGTGCAATGCAGCGGCCATTTTCCCGGAGGCAGCTCAATAGGTGCGATGCGGTGGCCTCCGGGAAAATGGCCGCTGCTCAGATTCAGATCTCGTCCCGAAATCTCGGGACACGAGATCTGAATCTGAGCAGCGGCCATTTTCCCGGAGGCCACCACATTGCACCGATGGAGTTGCGGCAGGGCCTCCAGGGCTAAGGAGATGCCGGAGGAGCCCCAACTGGATAAAGATACGCCGCTGCCGCCGCCACCTCACAGCACAGAGGCCCCACACAGAAGAGGAGCCGCCGCACCAGAACACAGCAGCCGCCACCGCTCCCAGCACTGACACCCCCACGCTGCACCGCTAGGATAAGGTAATGGGGATTACTCACTTTCCTGTGAGACGCCCCCTCGTCATCAGGATCACTCCCCCTCCCCACCCACCATATACACCGGCGTACAAGTCGATTCCCGGCGTATAAGACGACCCCCGACTTTTAAGAAGATTTTCGGGGGTTAAAAAGTCGTCTTATACGCCGGAAAATACGGTATATATATATATATATATATATATATATATATATATATCTATATATATAATTGTCTAAGGGTTTTTCCGTCTGTCTGTCTGTCTGTCCTGGAAATCCTGCCTCTCTGATTGGTCGAGGCCGCCGGGCCTCGACCAATCAGAGACGGGCACAGCATGGCGACGATGATGTCATAATGGAAATCCCGCGTCTCTGATTGGTCGAGGCCGCCAGGCCTCGACCAATCAGCGACGGGCACAGTATCGACGTAGATGTCATAATGGTTGCCATGGTGACGATGATGTCATAAAGGTTGCCTCGACCAATCAGCGACGGGCACAGTCTGCCGCGAATTCTGGAATCATCATTGTCCATATACTACGGGGACATGCATATTCTAGAATACCCGATGAGTTAGAATCGGGCCACAGTCTAGTATATATATATATATATATATATATATATATATATATATATATATATATATATATATATATATATATACACTGCTCAAAAAATAAAGGGAACACTTAAACAACAGAATATAGTGCCAAGTAAATCAAGCTTCTGTAAAATCAAACTGTCCACTCAGGAAGCAACACTGTTTGACAATCAATTTCACATGCTGTGGTGCAAATGGAATAGACAACAAATGGAAATTGAACTGTCGGCAATTATCAAGACACACTCAATAAAGGAGTGCTTCTGCAGGTGGGGACCACAGACCACATCTTAGTACTAATGCTTTCTGGCTGATGTTTTGGTCACTTTTGAATGTTGGTTGTGCTTTCGCACTCGTGGTAGCATGAGACAGACTCTACAACCCACACAAGTGGCTCAGGTAGTGCAGCTCATCCAGGATTACATCAATGTGAGCTGTGGCAAGAAAGTTTGCTTTGTCAGTCAGCCTAGTGTCCAGAGGCTGGACGTGCTACCAGGAGACAGGTCAGTACACCAGGAGAAGTGGAGGGGGGCCGTAGGAAGGCAAAAACCCAGCAGCAGGACCGCTACCTCAGCCTTTGTGCAAGGAGAAATAGGAGTAGCACTGCCAGAGCCCTGCAAAATGACCTCCAGCAGGCCACCAATGTGCATGTGTCTGCACAAATGGTTTGAAACAGACTCCATGAGGATGGTCTGAGTGCCCGATGTCCACAGATGGGGGTTGTGCTCACAGCCGAACACTGTGCAGGATGCTTGGCATTTGCCACAGAACACCAGGATTGGCAAATTTGCCACTGGCACCCTGTGCTCTTCACAGATGAAAGCAGGTTCACACTGAGCACATGTGACAGAGCTGGAGATGCCATGGAGAGTGATCTGCTGCCTGCCACATCCTTCAGCATGACCGGTTTGGCAGTGGGTCAGTAATTGTGTGGGTTGGCATTTCTTTGGAGGGTCGCACAGCCCTCCATGTGCTCGCCAGAGGTAGCCGGACTGCCATTAGGTACTGAGATGAGATCCTCAGACCCCTTGTGAGATCATATGCTGGTACGGTTGGCCCTGGGTTCCTCCTAATGCAGGACAATGCCAGACCTCATGTGGCTGGAGTGTGTCCGCACTTACTGCAAGATGAAGGCATTGAAGCTATGGACTGGCCCGCCCGTCCACCAGACCTGAATCCGATTGAACACATCTGGGACATCATGTCTCACACCATCCATCAATGTCATGTTGCACCACACACTGTCCAGGAGTTGGCAGATGCTTTAGTCCAGGTTTGGGAGAAGATCCCTCAGGAGACCATCCCTCGCTTCATCAGGAGCATGCCCAGGCTTTGTAGGGAGGTCATACAGGCACGTGGAGGCCACACACACTACTGAACATTCTTTCCTTGTCTTGAGGCATTTCCACTGAAGTTGGATCATCCTGCAGCTTCATTTTCCACTTTGATTTTGAGCATCATTCCATCTCCAGACCTCCGTGGGATATTAGTTGTGATTTACGTTGATCATTTTTAGGTTTTATTGTTCTCAACACATTCCACTATGTAATGAATAAAGATTTACAACTGGAATATTTCATTCAGTGACATCTAGGATGTGGGATTTTAGTGTTCCCATTAGTTTTTTTTGAGCAGTGTATATATACAGTGCCTTGCGAAAATATTCAGCTCCTTGGAACTTTTCAACCTTTTCCCACATATCATGCTTCAAACATAAAGATACCAAATGTAAATTTTTGGTGAAGAATCAACAACAAGTGGAACACAATTGTGAAGTTGAACAAAATTTATTTATTTTTTTTATTTTTGTGGAAATTCAAAAACTGAAAAGTGGGGCGTGCAATATTATTCGGCGCCTTTACTTTCAGTGCAGCAAACTCACTCCAGAAGTTCATTCTGGATCTCTGAATGATCCATTGTTGTCCTAAACTCCTAATGATGATAAATATAATCCACCTTTGTGTAATAAAGTCTCCTAATAAATGTACCTGCTCTGTGATAGTCTCAGGGTTCTGTTTGAAGCACAGAGAGCATCATGAAGACCAAGGAACACAACATACAGGTCCATGATACTGTTGTGGAGAAGTTTAAAGCCGGATTTGGATACAAAATTTTTTCCAAAACTTTAAACATCCCAAGGGGCACTGTGCAAGTGATCATATTGGAATGGAAGGAGTATCATACCACTGCAAATCTACCAAGACCCGGCCGTCCCTCTAAACTTTCATCTCAAACAAGGAGAAGACTGAGATGCAGCCAAGAGGCCCATGATCACACTGGATGAACTGCAGAGATCTACAGCTGAGGTGGGACAGTCTGTCCATAGGACAACAATCAGTCGTACACTGCACAAATCTGGACTTTATGGAAGAGTGGCAAGAAGAAAGCCATTTCTCAAAGATATCCATAAAAAGTGTTGTTTAAAGTTTGCAACAAGCCACCTGGGAGACACAACCAAACATGTGGAAGAAGGTGCTCTGGTCAGATGAAACCAAAATCGAACTTTTTGGCAACAATGCTAAACGATATGTTTGGCGTAAAGGCAACACCGCACATCATCCTGAACACACCATCCCCACTGTCAAACATGGTGGTGGCAGCATCATGGTTTGGGCCTGCTTTTCTTTTGCAGGGACAGGGAAGATGGTTAAAATTGATGGGAAGATGGATGGAGCCAAATGCAGGACCATTCTTGAAGAAAACCTGTTGGAGTCTGCAAAAGACTTGAGACTGGGACGGAGATTTGTCTTCCAACAAGACAATGATCCCAAACATAAAGCAAAATCTACAATCGAATGGTTCACAAATAATTGTATCCACATGTTATACTATGGCCGGGATCACATGTGAGAAATACGGCCGAGTCTCGCATGTTAATACACGGCATTGCTACCGTCACTCAGGAGAGGAGCGTGTAGCTGCATGTATTTCTATGCGGCCGCACACTCCGCTCCTGAGTGACGGCGGCAATGCCGCTTATTAACATGCGAGACTTGGCTGTATTTCTCGCACATGTGATCCCTGCCTACAGGTCATTATGAGTTTACAAAATATCACGATGAGGAAGGTGCTCACTATAGTGATTCAAGGTGCTCAGGAGAAAAACAGTAATATATAGGAAAAACTCCGGCACACTCTCAGTAAATGAATAGCAAAGTTTCAATGCAAAGTTTCAAAATTTATTTTCCATCATAGTAAGAAAAACTGGGGTTTCAAAAGTTACGAATAAACGCATAATTCTTCAGTACACTTGATTTGGACACATATAATTCTTATCTCAACGTTTCGGCTAGAAAAACGCCTTTTTCAAGAGATCAAATGTCCTTTTATGGGTGTGAAGAGCCTGGTAGGGAAACCCACTGCTTGTGTGCAAAAGTCTCACTGGATAATGGTGTCCAAAACGGAGGACCGGGGAGCCGAGACCATCGTATGAAAGGCACATCATATGCCTTTCATACGATGGTCTCGGCTCCCCGGTCCTCCGTTTTGGACACCATTATCCAGTGAGACTTTTGCACACAAGCAGTGGGTTTCCCTACCAGGCTCTTCACACCCATAAAAGGACATTTGATCTCTTGAAAAAGGCGTTTTTCTAGCCGAAACGTTGAGATAAGAATTATATGTGTCCAAATCAAGTGTACTGAAGAATTATGCGTTTATTCGTAACTTTTGAAACCCCAGTTTTTCTTACTATGATGGAAAATAAATTTTGAAACTTTGCATTGAAACTTTGCTATTCATTTACTGAGAGTGTGCCGGAGTTTTTCCTATATATTATGAGTTTACAGACACCAAACATGTCTAAGTTCTTTTTTATTTAAGTGGTGAAAACAAATTCCAAAATTTGTAAAAAAAAAAAAAAAAAGGTGCCATTTTCCGAGACCCATAGCGTCTCCATTTCTTGGGGTCTAGGGCCAGGTGAGGGCTTATTTTTTGTGTTCCAATCTGATGTTTTTATTGATACCATTTTGGTGTAAATATGATCTTCTTATCGCCCGTTATTGCATTTTATTGCAATGTTGCAGCAACAAAAAAAACGTAATTTTGGCATTTCGATTTTTTTCTCGCTACGCTGTTTACTGACTATATTAATTCTTCCTATATATTGATAGATCGGGTGATTCTGAATGCAGCGATACCAAATATGTGTATATTTGATTTTTGTATTGTTTTATTTTGAATCGGGCGAATGGTGGGTGACTTAAACTTTTATATATTTTTAATATTTTCATTATTTTTAAAAACTTGTTTTTTTACTTGCTTCATTAGTTTCCATGGGAGACTAGAAGCTGTGATCATCCGATCGCTTGTATTGGGTGGCACTCATAGCTATCTGGCTATGACAACGACATGGGTCTCCTACTTACCCCCTGGTTGTCATGCCAACCCATCAGCGACCTGCAGTCATGTGACATGGGCGCCGATGGGAGAAAATAATGACGTACTTCCTGCATGTACATGTTAAATGCCGCTGTCAGAGTTTGACAGAGGTATTTAACATGTTAACAGTCTTGGGTAGATCGTGATTCCACCCGCGGCTGTTATGGGCACATGACAGCTGATCAGATCAGCTGTCATGTGCCGGAAAAGGTGTGGGCTTATAGCCTGCACCAAAGAGGTGGAAGTGTCCAATGTCGGATATATCCGTCTTTGGACGTTAAGGAATTAAAAGTGGCATTTTCTGTTCAATTTGGAGAAACCACTCATTACATTAGTTGTGTTGAGCTATTAAAATTGTTATTTTTCATTGATTTATTGCAAACAGCAGAAGTCTGTAAATTTTGTTAATAAACCTAACATGCAGTCGGGGGACAATAATGACGATTGTGTCTGTACTCCCAAAACGATCTCTTTGTTTGACCAGATTTAGAGACAGATACATGTTAACTTATAAATGTATTTGCACAGGCTTGTGGTAAGGGCTTTGCATCAAAACAGCAGGATTTGTAGGGGGGTGGTTATCAATTTTTCTTCATAGCTTTACAAGTGAAACATATTTTAACACCTTTAAACTGCAAATACCTTTTGGCAAAAGTAAGTGCACAAAAGTAACAATGTCTGTATGATGGCATTTGTCTTTGTATATGTCTGTCCCCTGCATAAATTCCAGTTTGTTGTTCTTACCATGGAATTAAAAAACTGACTTCCATAATGCACATGTGAACATAGCCTGAGATGTCATTTTACTGTAGTGGTTCTGTGCAGAGTGGAGGGGTTTGCAAGTGTACAATGTTCCTGCCATCTCTCTGAAAATGACATTTGTCTTGTCTTAGTCATTTAGTTTCTTTTTATCCTTCAAAGTCATTTTATGCCAAAGACCAACAGTGTACACCTTCCCAGACTCCATACAGGCATCCCAGGTATTGTATAAGCTCTCAGAACCCGCTGGTTTAAGCAAAGGAATTTCTAGAATATCACTAAGCAATCTAAAAGTATCTCTGCCTCATGGCTGCAATGCTAGACGCACTATCTACTGTAATAAGCTTACAATGAGGATGATCCCAGTGGGGTGGTATTTGATCTTCTCAATGTCAGTTTTAATACTTCAGTAAATTACATAGTTAATCGAAATTTTGTTTTTTTATTTTTCGCTGCGAATATCAAACTCCTGCTCACAAATACAGTAGATACAGCCCCAAATCAGCTCTTCTTCTAAATCCACCTTTCACTTCTTCCTCTTTGACAAGGCAACATGAGTTCCCTTGCAGCATTAGGAACAACTGCCATAAAAGGCATATACTTCCTTGTACTTTGTCAACATGCCATACCTTTTGCCATCATGAAATCCTCTACAAATTGGTAACTGCACATTTGCATAGTTCTTTGAAGCAGGCAAAATATCCGCCACTCATCGCTTAATGAATTCGCAGCAGTCCTTTTCCCCCTCTTGATATTTATTTATTTATTATCTGTCATGTATGTTGTAGCAGCAATTAAAATCCTGTTTTATTTTTTTCTAAATCCTAGCACTGAATGGTTCTGGCTTCTTTCAGATTTCATCAAAAAGACTCATTTATGGCCCAGTTAGGATATACTATTTACACGTGGATTTTTTTTAAATCTTCAGTTAAAAGCAACTTTATTGCACTTACTGAAAAGTCTGTTTGTAAAATTTATGCTCCACAGTGTCTGCCTTTAAGCATTATTGGTCAATATTGCAACTGACCTGGTTTACTAACCCCTTTACCCCCCAAGGCTGTTTTCACTTTCATGGTCAGGACAAATTTTACAATTCTGACCACTGTCACTTTATGTATGTGGTAATAATACTGGAACACTTCAACCAACCCCACTTATTCTGAGATTGTTTTTTGTGACATATTGTACTTCATGATAGTGGTAAAATTTATTCGATATCACTTCAGTTTATTTGTGAAAAAAAATGAAATTTGTCTCAAATGTAGAAAATGTTGTAATTTTCAAACAATTAATTTTTATGCTTTTAAATCAGAGTATTATGTTAATTAATAAATAACATTTCCCACATGTTTATTTTACGTCAGCACAATTTTCAGAGATAATTTTGAGGGAATTTGAGGGACCACATCACATTTGAAGTGACTTTGAGGGGCCTTAATGACAGAAAATACCCAAAAGTGACACCATTCTAAAAACTGCACCCCTCAAGTTGCTCAAAACTACATTGAAGAAGTTTATTAACCCTTCAGGTGCTTCACAGAAATTAATGGAATGTGGAAGGAAAAAAATGAACATTTAACTTTTTTCACAAAAATTTAATTTCGACCCAAATTTCTTTATTTTCACAAGGGCAACAAGAGAAAATGGAACCCAAAATTTGTTGTGACGTTTCTCATGAGCATGCCGATACTCCATATGTGGAGAAAAACCACACGGCAAAGCTCGGAAGTGAAGGAGCGCCCTTTGACTTTTTGGATTTAAAATTTGATTAAATAATTAGCAGACTTCATGAGAAAGATTCTATGAACTGAAACATTGCCATTTGGGCTCAATAAAGTCCATTTTTGTCAACTAAATCCTGTTTTGCTTGGAGTGCTGCCTTCTATATAATTTATATTTAATTTTGTAGATATTTGTTAGGTAAGCAGAAAGTGAAAATGAATGTGCATTTTTTTGTTGATGTGCAATTAATAAGTAAATTAATAAATATATGAGCATTAATAGGAGTATAAATGAAATATGGAAGAAACTTAGCTTGAACATTTTAGTGGTTAATACATCATATTAATATTCATTTCAGCTTAACTCACACTGTATTTTGGAGGCTTCCAAAAGACTGAGGTTTAAAAAATGTATTTACATATACATTATCTTCAATTGTTGAGAACATGACAAAATGATGGCACTCTGAGTAAATTTGGGAAATTGAATAAACACTTGTGAATGTTAGGCACCCGCTTGAGCAGTGGCACAAGCTAACATCCTAAATCATGGAATTATGAAAAGAGAAAATCCCTTAATTGCAACAAGTTCTCAAATGTACAAAAGCACAATCCACCAGAGAAAATTGGCAGGATTCTGCGAGCAGATTTAACAGCTGGAACACATCTTTTTCAAATATTTTTTGCTGCAATAAACCCAACAATTTGCAGACTGCTGTGATATGGTTATAATTCTGCCTTGCTTACATTCCTCTTCTGCTTTTCTTTTAATAGTCAAATCAATTTCATTTAAATTTTCATTTTAATATAACAAAAAAAAAAAAAAATAGTCTATTTTCCCTTTGTTTCCTACATCACTAAATTTCCCTGTTAAAAGAATGAACCGTTTATATGAACATCTGATGGAAAGTTAACATGTGGATTGTAGTATAAAACATAAAAGAATTACTGTATCATATGCAAAATATATGCCAATACACATTCAGAAATGTCAGATTAATGTGATTCCATCAGTGGTCATCAGTTCTCTCTATGCGTTAATGGGGAACAGGAAAGACTTTGTTTCACCGATGGTGGAACACACAACTAATTATGCAGTCGCCTTTCTGTCAGTGTCAAAATCAGGCTCGATCATGGTTTTTCACATCAATGGTCATGAAAGGCTTTTACCATTTTAAGCATGACTGATTATTTTTCAGATTAAAAAAATTGAGAAAATGATTTGCGTAATAATCATTGGCACATTTAATTAGAATAATTCAGTCCACAAGACCTCCTATAGTCAGTCTTGCAATATGAATAGCCCCCAATTGGCTGATATGCCAAGATGAACATTTACAGCTATGATCATCAAATTAATAATGACCTCCTAAAAAAATTACTGTCTGCTAGAATAGATAAACATTTATACACTATATACAATATAATATAGAGCTTACTATAATCTAAATTTGCATATATAATCTAAATATTCATTTATCATTTTAAATGGAATATTAACATTATAAGTATAATTTTGGTGTGTGTAAATTATAATTAAATGTTACCTAATCTAACTAATGTGTTGTATATTTGATAAAACTTATTTTATGTACATGCTTAATATTTGCTCATGATTCTTTATAACATCATGAATATTCTATTCAAGCATTTTGTTGGAAAACCTATATGATAATATAGCCATGGCTTGATAAAGATTTATCTATCGTGTAAGGTCGAAACCCTGGGTCGTTTTCCTTGGGTTATGTGATGTATTAATAAAGAAGATACTTTTTGTTACGGTGGATGCTCTCTTCACCTTTGGCAGTCCAAAGCGCTGTGAATCTCCTACAACCAGTGGCATCAGCAGCAGCTCTTCTGATTAGTAAGCCCTGCAAAGTCATTACATTGCGGTACAATGCATGCATGACGTAGGGGGTATTACTAACTAGAAAATATGCAAGGGATGCAGCAGGTGCTAGGAGGTTCCCAGTGATCTGGCCTGATTGTAGATTAATCCTGTTCACCTACACTTAAGGTACCGTCACATTAAGCGACGCTGCAGCGATATCGACAACGATGCCGATCGCTGCAGCGTCGCTGTTTCGTCATTGTGTGGTCGCTGGAGAGCTGTCACACAGACAGCTCTCCAGCGACCAACGATGCCGAAGTCCCCGGGTAACCAGGGTAAACATCGGGTTACTAAGCGCAGGGCCGCGCTTAGTAACCCGATGTTTACCCTGGTTACCAGTGTAAATGTAAAAAAACAAATACTACATACTTACATTCCTGTGTCTGCTGCGTCCCCCGGCCTTAGCTTCCCTGCACTGTGTAAGCGCCGGCCCTAACAGCAGAGCGGTGACGTCACCGCTGTGCTCTGCTTTATGGCCGGCACTGACACATTCAGTGCAGGAAGCTCTGAGCAGCAGCGCAGACGCCGGGGGACGTGACAGACATCAGAGGGTGAGTATGTAGTGTTTTTTTTTTACTTTTACAATGGTAACCAGGGTAAATATCGGGTTACTAAGCGCGGCCCTGCACTTAGTAACCCGATATTTACCCTGGTTACCATTGTAAAACATTGCTGGCATCGTTGCTTTTGCTGTCAAACACAACGATGCACGCAGATCTGACGACCAAATAAAGTTCTGAACTTTCAGCAACGACCAGCGATATCACAGCAGGATCCAGATCGCTGCTGCGTGTCAAACACAACGATTTCGCTATCCAGGACGCTGCAACGTCACGGATCGCTATCGTTATCGTTGCAAAGTCGTTTAGTGTGAAGGTACCTTTAGATCACTATGAAACAATTACCACAACAACAACCCAGTTGGGTCGTGTTAAAGGAAGCATTTTGTAAATGTTTGTGCTGTACCTTACAGGTTTGCAGAGTGTAATCAGTATGCGTAAAGAAAAAATTACATGGTCTTGCCTACCCTCCTCAATAGTAGACACAACAGGGTTTCCCTTAGAAATTGCAAAATATCAACCGAACTCTTCTTCAATGTTAAGACCTTCTTGCAGTTTCCACCAAACAGTCATCACAGGGCTCCACCATCATCCAGTTACAATATAGTCCCTTTTTCTAGTTTATTCTCAGCTGTTATAGATGTCTACCTTCATATCTGCTAACAAAGATCTTTAGAGGAGAATGCAGCAGCTATAAAATGCTATTCTTTAACCCCTTTACCACCAAGGGTGGTTTGCACGTTAATGACCGGGCCAATTTTTACAATTCTGACCACTGTCCCTTTATGAGGTTTTAACTCTGGAACGCTTCAACAGATCCTGATGATTCTGACATTGTTTTCTCATGATATATTGTACTTCATCATAGTGGTAAAATTTCTTTGATATTACCTGCGTTTATTTGTGAAAAAAACGGAAATTTGGCGAAAATTTTTAAACTTTTGCAATTTCCCAACTTTGAATTTTTATGCCCTTAAATCACAGAGATATGTCACACAAAATACTTAATAAGTAACATTTCCAACATGTCTACTTTACATCAGCACAATTTTGGAACCAAAATTTTTTTTGTTAGGGAGTTACAAGGGTTAAAAGTTGACCAGCAATTTCTCATTTTTACAACATCATTTTTTTTAGGGACCACATCACATTTGAAGTCACTTTGAGGGGTCTATATGATAGAAAATACCCAAGTGTGACACCATTCTAAAAACTGCACCCCTCAAGGTGCTCAAAACCACATTCAAGAAGTTTATTAACCCTTCAGGTGTTTCACAGGAATTTTTGGAATGTTTAAAAAAAAATGAACATTTAACTTTTTTTCACAAAAAATTGTTGTGCAATTTGTCCTGAGTACGATGATACCCCATTTGTGGGGGTAAACCACTGTTTAGGCAATTGGCAGAGCTCGGAAGGGTAGGAGCGCCATTTGACTTTTCAATGCAAAATTGACTGGAATTGAGATGGGAC